>NC_142795.1:86182285-86267285 GCF_049724085.1 Artemia sp. Qi Xiang Cuo | reverse complement strand
GACGCCTATTTTCGTAGCCAAAAACTTAGCTTTATTCTTTACAACTTTTAATTCTGGGTCCAAAACCCATTCTGGTTTTCTAGTTTTAACTTTAATCTTTGCTAGAGGAACAGCAGTCGCCTCTGCTTGTTTTAAGCACCAAATTATTTTATCATAATATTCATTTAGAGACTGCTTATCATTTGAGAAACGGTCAGTAACTTGAAGCAAATGGAAAGGAACTTTTATAGAACCCAATAACGCGGACAACGTAGTAATATAAATTGCAAAATTAGCTCTACTACTCCAGTTATTCCTTTAAAACCACTTAGAACTTTGTGTAAATGGTCTAGTATAACGGAAAGCGACTAGTGAAGCAGAGAACGAAATCGGGAGATGGTCAATATCACAATCGTGTTCATGAACAAGAACAGTCGATACATTAATGTTTGGCGAGAAAACTACATGGTCAATATTAGACAAACTTCCAGATTGGTGAATATATGAATAATCAGCACTTTTCTCGACTATTTTATAAGCAGAAAAAAGCTTCAAGGACTATATCGGATCGAACTGACTGACGTGTAATATCTGTGTTGAAGTCACCAACCACTATGACCAACCACTATATATATGTATATATATTTATATATATATATATATATATATATATATATATATATATATATATATATATATATATATATATATATATATATATATATATATATATATATATATATTACGGTGTATGTCTGCAAATTGGTTCATGTCGACATTCACCGGCGAATGTCCGAAATACCTTTTTTCCTTGGATTTAGTCACCGATGCTAGTCATTTTTTCCAATTTAATGCAAGGTTTGATGATGGGAGGATAGGTTAGATTAGGTTAGACGAGGTTAAGTTGGTTTAGGTTAAGTTAAGTTTTTAACCCATTTCTGATATTTAGAACCAAATTTAACCTAATCTAAACTAACATAATTCAGCCTAACCTATCTTTAGTTTTTACCATCATAGTTTGCATTAGACTGAAAAGGTTGACTCGCATAGCTTATTGAATCGAAGCAGAGAAAAAGGAATTTCGAACATTCACCGGTGAATGTCGAAATTTACTAGATTTCGAACATTCGCCGTAGCATATATATATATATATATATATATATATATATATATATATATATATATATATATATATATATATATATATATATATATATATATATATATTCAGTCATTGTATCAGTATAGATTCAGTCATTGACTAGTTAACACAACAGAACTATATCATACTTTTTGGATATTTTAACTTGGATACTTGGTAAATTTTCCATTGGCTGTTTTCAGCTCTACCTTTTTTTGATCCCGCCCACTGTCATCAGTCGCTGCTAGGCATTCATACACAGAAGGTGTGCGGACGTATTGAGAGAGAGATTTTGCTTTTTTTCATTTTGTCATTTGCCGAAGCTATGCAAGTGGGAAACCGGGCGTTTTCTCAATTTAAATATTAAAAACAGTGGCCTTGCAAAAATACGCGGGTGATACCAGTCAAAAGTGATGGAAGTAATTATGAAGTTTGCTGTTACGGAACTGACGAAATTAAAATAGTAACGTCCGAGAACATATGGGCTTACGCGGAGAAATATGAAGAAGCGCTGAGAGATGGCAGAAAAAATGTTCAGAGAGCGATAAAGGTTCCTTCACATTGAAAACGTAAGACTTTACGTTACGTTTAGTCCTAAGGTTGTTACGTTACATGTTACGGGTCTTACGTTTATGTTCCTTCACATCGAAAGTCTTCCCTTCACACTGCAACGTCAATTTTCAGCGCTACCCATGCAAAAAAGTGGTTTTCCTTGTTGTGTAAGGAAGGGGGCTGTAATTTCCTTTTTCTAGGTTTTTGACCATACTGACTCCAACAGTATACTTTTCATTTTGATCTGATGTCATTTTAGAGGGGCTTCAGTTCTTTTTTTTTTAACCTCTTGAAGTGAACACTGGCAAAGGGAAAGGACACTGCATGGCAGTTTCCAAATTTCTCTAAATCCGTTTTTTTTTTTTTAGTTTCAGTTTCATGGCAGGCATGTCTTCTTACACATTTTTAAAAGCTTTATGTTAAAAAGCGTCTCTTTACATTGTTTTTCACCATATCCCATAGAATTAAGACACCTAATTATAGCTATTAGATTTTTTTTTCAAAGAAATCTAGAACCAGTTACTACATTTCAAAACAAAGACATAGAAATGTCAAAAGTATTTTCTTATATCATGTTTTTACTCTGGTACTAGTGTTATTATTATTAATTATTTATATTGCTGGAATATTTATTTTTTTTAGACCTACTAGACATTTTTTTCATATAATTTAATGCTTACCTTAAAGAGAGAAAAAAAGCTTTATTAAGTTCGTCTATAAAACTAAAAATACACTGAACGATTAAAGTATTTTTTAACTGCCTTCATGATCTCCATCTGGAACTCCAATTTTGAGTCATCCGGTTCTTTATTCAGATGAGATAACAGTGATTGTAGAAAGTACCACTCCAGATCATGCTGGTCATTGCTGCTTTTTTTTGTCAATTGCTTGCTGTTCCTTCAGGTCTGTTTGATCTCTAGACCCTGTCTTTGTTCTATTATGAGTTTTATTTTGGCTTGTTGATGCATATATTTGTTGCCTACTAGAAGCTTGAGAACTTTGGTTTATCTGTTTGATTGTTAATGAGAATTTCTTCACTAAGGGTAATAGAATCAGCATCAGCATCATTCACTTCAGCATAGTTATATTGTTGGCACCCCCTGCACACTCTGAATAAATTTCCACTGATATATTCTCATCTTGAACAGTGTTCTCTTTTGTCTTATGGTTCCTTTCAATTATATGTTCAGAAAGTAAGTTCATTGTTTGTACAAGCTTTTGGTATTCTGGCTTTAAGCTTATACTAGCACCAGATCCGCTTGTAGATCTCCCTTTTTTCTTTAGGTAGACATAGTGGTCTCTCAGGTTCTCAAGCTCCCCCATCTTTTCATAAGCTCATTAACTAGAAAAAAACACAATGATTACTAAATTTTTCAATTTTTTAACTTTTAACATACTCATTTTATAGCCCAATTTTTATTGCAGCTTATTCATAAAATATATTGTGGAGATTTAGTTAATTTTTTTCCTCAATAGCACAAACTCCATAGCTAATTAATTCTATGGAGCAATAAAAAAAGAATTTTTGGACCACAGAAAGTCAAGGATCACTTAGAAAAGAAGTAAAATTTACTGTGCCTTAAATCAAATTTATTGAAACAAGTACTTTGCCTACATCCAATTATACAACATTTGTTAGGGTACTAACTGAATTAATAGCATTTATTTACTACTATAATACCTCAATGCATAAATACTCAATAGACTCAACTCTATTTCCATTTGCTTATCAAAGTTGAGTGTCACTTAAAACATGTTGGTGATAGGCCAAAAAACCATGCATATTCAGTGTCCTGATTTGAACCTTTAAAATACAATACAATTAGTTGTGTTTGTATCAAATTTTAAGGTTTCTATGGGTCCAACTAAAGTTAGTCAAAATCAACTTTTACTTGAAGGCAATATCCACACACAGGTGTTTGGAGAAATGATGACATTATATTTACTATTCTCTTCTTTTTTTTCTTTATTTCAAAGTTCGTGTTTTTCTATGACATTTTCCTTCCTTTCTGACAAATTTCTTAATGATCACACATTACATAGATATAATGACCAAATATTATTTTCATCTATGTCATTCAAATCTTTCTACTAAATGGTTTTATCCTTAATTTAAATTCTTAGTAATGTTTGGTAGTTGATATATCTATCTGTGTCAATAAATCCATACAAATATATTCCAACACCACAGGAAATATTGCTGTAGCCTACTGTGAATACGCTGTCTATTGTGAATTCCATAAATATAATTTTCACATGTTGGAAATGTAAATAAAGTGTTGGTGTAAAAAAATAATTTAAAATATATAGCCTATTGCCTATGTTATAAACAAAAGTTTGCAGATCATTGATGCTTGTAATATTTTTGTACTTATTTCTAATCAAAACTTAGGTAATATTGTACAGTTTTATCATTTTGAGAAAAAACAAATAGCCTTAAATAGCCCATAGTGAACCCAATCATGGGGACTGGTAATACAATGCAAGGTAGCATTACAGATCAGCAGCTTTGTAGGAGAAAATGGCTTAATAAAGTTAAAAATATACCATTAGATTTCTTGTTTTATGCTCTTTTCCTGTATCACATGTGTTTCTGACAGTGCACCTTATCTTCCCTAATGGTCCTGGATATATCCCTAAGATAGCTTATATAAAACTTCCACATTGCCAAAGAAATTAACTTAAAGTCTTTATTTTTTCTCAATGATCCTAAATCTTTTTCATTATAGAGGATGTTGAAAAACCAGATCAAACTATCTATTTAAATGTACCAAAGTAGGTTAGATCCTAATCTAAATTTATTCTTGCTTCAATCTCATAAAGAACATTTTAAATCCTGAGTTAAGTTACAAAACTAATGTCCTAAATATCATTTTAAATGATTAACTGTACCACAAAAGGTTTTATTTTAACCTCAAACCCAAAGAGAATTGAAAAAAACCTAGCAATATTTATCAAAGTATAGCCTATCCTAGCCTAGGCCCACAAATCAAGCCAGTCTATACTTACTACTTTCTTTCCTGCTGATGAAAAACTTGGCTCAGACTTTCCACAGAATTTAGTTTAAATTGCTTTTCCTTGAAAACAGGGTCCTTTGAGCTATATAACCTTTTCTAGCTTCTGCAAACCCAAATATTTTTTCATCTAAGTTCCATTTTGCTCAAACGTAAACGTAAGAAGTTGAAATATTTTGAACTTCTTCCATCAGACCTCTAGCATTGCGTTTTGACTTACGGATACGTTAACGTAAGGTATTACGGAGGGTTATGAGTCTTACGGAAGGCTTACGGAGTTCAGTGTGAAAGGGAGAACGGAAAGCCGAAATTCAATGTGAAGGAACCTTAAGGCTGTGTACGGAGGACTCGGAAGGTTTAGCCGGGGATTTATCTGAGTCGGTTAACTTGATGCAGTCAGAAATTGTTAACCTTCGTGACGGCATACAGGATGAAATTTGTAGGAGAGTGGAAGAGCAGTGCAGTAGATTAGGGAGTTCTTCGGTGACACAGATTAAGTCAGATTTTCTTGATACTGTCGCGCAAGCTGTCTATGAGACGATTGATCTGCAATTCAAGGGTAAATTTGAACTGATTGAGAAATCACTTTGCAATTAGCGGGTAAGAATTATTCGAAATTGCGCAAAGCTCCATAAGCTTGAAACTAAGCTGGATGATATAAACCAGTCTTCTTTTCTGACTAAGGTCATTGTATCTGGGATAGAATCTCCCGCGCGTTATTTACCTCACCTTGGTGAGAAAGTATTAGCTCGACTTAACAGTGAAATGGGACTGAATCTTGATAAATCCGTTGTCAAGGGTGCAAGGTGTTTGGGAGGTGCCTCGGAAATAAAAACTCCGATTGAACTTGCATTTTTTACTGAGGCATCTGTAGTTGAGATCCTACGCAATCGCAAGAATTTGAAAGGTTCCCGAATCTATGTAAATGAGGCTCTAACCAGGGAAAGGCAAGAAATCTACAAGCTTGCGCGCAATAAGTTTGAATTGAAAAATGTATGGACTTTACGAGGTGTTATTTATGTCAAGTGCGGTTCGCAAATCATTCCGTGTAAAATGATTTCCGACGTAGTTCAGATTCGCAATGTGTCATATGAACCTGTTGTCTAAACTAAGAAGCTGTGAATTTTTCTTTTCTTTTTTTGTTTTATGGATCGTTTTCAGCGTTTTCTTGTTTCTCGTTTGAAGTTAGAAGTTATTCTAAATTCAACTACTGGAAGTGATAAAGATATGCCTTATGTAAATAATCTACCTTAATGTGATTATTCTTCAGGCAAGTTTCTATCGGATAAAACAAGAAGTTGTAATTTTCCGATCAAATCGTTACATTTAAATGCCCAGGGGCTACAAAGTGCATTCAATGAACTGAAGCTTCTGCTTGCATCTAGTCCTATAGACATTGTTGGAGTTTGCGAAACTTTTCTGTCTGCGAATACACCCCTTACAATGTTAGATCTGCCCGGGATGAAGTGTATTTCGCGTACAAGGTGTCAGAATGCGAGAGGAGGTCAGATGCTGTATATTCGTGATGACTAGTCTTTTAGTATTCTCAGTGATTTGTCTGTATTTGATGAAGGGTTATGTGAGACTATTTTTGTTGAAGTTGTACCTTTGGGCTGTAATCCATTTATTTTCTGGTCTGTTTATCGATCTCAGTCGGGTAACCCAAAAATATTTTTTGAAGTTTTCGAACCGTTGTTGAAAAATCTGGAAGCGTTGAAAAAACCGGTTATTATTTCGGGTGATTTTAATTTTGATCTTTTGAATTTCGATGTTGGAAATAATAAGGAGTTTTTAACTATTACGTTGTGTTCTAATTTTCTTCCAAGTATTTCTCTGCCGACAAAAGTTACAGTTAACACAGCTACATTATTAGATAATATATTTTTCTCTCCTGTTTTATTTGAAGCAGAAAAATTGTCAGTAATTTTGTCTGATATGTCAGATCATTTTCCGGTGAGTGTTGTTTTAAATTCAAATAATAGTAATAAACAACATCGAGATTCAACAATGGATAATTCAAAAAAGCGATATACATGGATTGATTGTAAAGTTCTACGTAAGTTAATTGGTGACCATTATTGGAGTTTGGTTTATGGCTCAGATGACGCAGATGCTGCGTTTTCAGATTTTATTGATCAAATGATGCGACTGCGGGTTTGGGCTTCTTCAAAACGAGTTTCGAATGGAAAGTTTGCGCAGAAATTTGACCCATGGACTACTGAAGGTATTTTGGCATCGTTAAAACATAAAAATAGAAAATTTAAGAATTATTTTAAATTACAGACACCTGAGTCGTTTGAAGAATTCAGAGTTTATAGGAATAAGCTAAATTCAATTATAAGACATGAGAAGAGCAAATATTATAAAGAGTAAGTTTTGGAGTATAAATCGGATATGAGAAAACATGGCAATTGATAAATGAAAAGATACGTCCTCATAGTCGTAAGAATAATAGTGTTAATTGCCTTGTTTTAAATGGAGAAAATGTTACAGAGCCCAATGAAATTTTAAATGCTTTTGGAGATTATTTCAGTAATATTGGTTCTAGACTTGCATTGACTATGAATATGCAACTGAATTCCCCCTCTGTTCCAGTTAATGAGCAACATGCGGAAAATTCGTTTTCTTTTTCTGAGATTAAGCCTCATGAGATTGAAAAATTTATTCTGAAGCTTAAACGGAGTTTTTCTAAAGACGAATTTTGATTTTCGGCTCAAACCGAAAAGCAAATAGCGTCAAGCATTTCACCTTTGTTGGCATATATTTATAATCTATCACTTATACTTGGGTTTTTTCCTGAGATTTAAAAAAAAAGCAATTGTTAATGCCTTACCTAAAGCTGGGAATTCCACTGACCCTTCAGATTATAGAGGTATTTCTCTACTTTCGATTTTCAGAAAAATTTTGGCAAAAACTTGCAAATAGTCAATTACAAAAATATTTATTTGATAGTAAGATTTTACACACGTCTCAATATGGTTTTATAAAATGAAAGTCAACTGAACGGGCAATTCATGAGCTTTTACTAAATATTAATGATTCACTAGATGATGGTCAACACGCGTTGGCGATTTTTCTTGGTGTCGCAAAGGCGTTTGACACCGTAAATCATTCGCTACTTCTTTTTAAACTAAAGTCTTCTGGGTTTTCAACACAAGCTGTTAAATTTTTTTCATCTTGCCTTTCTGGGAGACGACTAGATTGTGTTGATAAATCTCGTGATCTCCGTTCCGATACATTTCCAATTAATTACGGAGTGCCTCAGGGCTCTGTCCTTGGACCTATTCTATTTATTCTTTTTATAAATGATTTGCCAGAAGTTTTGCCTCTTTGTAAAATTATAATGTTTGCTGATGATGTAGTAATTTTTGCTTCTCACCGCGACCTATCAGTTCTTTTCCAGAACCTCGAAAATACGTTACTAACTGTATCTGATTGGTATTCAAGGAATTTACTAGCTCTTAGTGAAAACAAATGTCATTATATGTTATTTTCACGAACTGGATCAGTAGTGTCAGATACCTTCTCTCTTTTTTTGAATGGTCTTGAATTAAGACGGGTAGATCAGTTCAAATATCTTGGGTTTATCTTAGATGAAAATTTGTTGTTTCATAAATATGCAAAAACACTGTCGTTAAAAATTTACCGAAATGTTGGCATTCTAACTCGTCTTTGCCACTTTTTTCCTAAAGCTATTCTAAAATCTATTTATTATTCTTTCGTCCACCCATATTTTCTCTATTGAATTTCGGTTTGGGCATCTACCTTTCCGTCTGTTTTCAAACCTCTCCAAATGCTTCAGAATAAAGCAATGAGGATTCTTTTTAATGTTGATTGCAGAACTTCAGTTAGACACCTATGTGGGACTTCAGGAATTTTCTATTTGGACCAACTTCATTTAATTTCTATCTCTAGTATTTGTCATGATTATCAATATAATAATTTACCTGTAAATTTCTCTGGCACTTTCTCAACTAATTCGCAATTTCATAATTATCCTACTACGCATCATTCAAATTTTTCGTGCAATATTCGCCTGACATCAAGAGCAGGATTCAGCATCCATCACATTGGCCCAAAAATCAGGAACTCAATTCCTGCATCAGTTCGAGAATGCAGCAACAAGCGACATTTTCTAAGACTGGTGAAGAAATATTTTATGACATGCTAAGCATTTTGTTCATTAGGGTTTTCTTTTTCGTTGTTGTAAAATTTAGTTAGAAAGTGGCTGTGTATTTTCGATGGCAATGTTTTCAGCGCTAAAGTATGCCACAAGGCATTTGCGCTGTTTTGTGACATTTATTTATGTACGTGTTATAAATAAAAATATTCTACTACTTCTACTATATATATATATATATATATATATATATATATATATATATATATAATATATACATATATATATAAATATATATATATATATATATATATATATATATATATATATATATATATATATATATATATATATATATATATATATATATATATATATATATATATATATATATATATATATATATATATATATATACATATATATATATATACATATATGTAATATATGTATATATATGTATATATATGTATATATATATATATATATATATATATATATATATATATATATATATATATATATATATATATATATATATATATATATATATATATATATATATATATATATATATATATATATATATATATATATATATATATATAATACGGTGTATGTCTGCAAATTGGTTCTTGTCGACATTCACCGGCGAATGTTTTAAATACCTTTTTTCCTTGGATTTAGTCACCGATGCTAGTCATTTTTTCCAATTTAATGCAAGGTTTGATGATGGGAGGATAGGTTAAATTAGGTTAGACGAGGTTAAGTTGGTTTAGGTTACCTTAAGTTAAGTTTTTAACCCATTTCTGATGTTTAGAACCAAATTTAACCTAATCTAAACTAACATAATCTAACTTAACTTTAGTTTTTACCATCATAAGTTGCATAAGACTGAAAACGTTGACTCGCATAGCTTATTGAATCGAAGCAGAGAAAAAGGAATTTCGAACATTCACCGGTGAATGTCGACATTTACTAGATTTCGAACACTCGCCGTAGCATATATATATATATATATATATATATATATATATATATATATATATATATATATATATATATATATATATATATATATATATATATATATATGTATATATATATATATATATATATATATATATATATATATATATATATATATATATATATATATATATATATATATATATATATATATATATATATATATATATATATATATATATATATATATATATATATATATATATATATATATATAATATATATATATATATATATATATATATATATAATATATATATATATATCTATATATATATATATATATATATATATATATATATATATATATATATATATATATATATATTATATATATATAATATATATATATATATATATATATATATATATATATATATATATATATATATATATATATATATATATATATATATATATATATATATATATATATATATATATATATATATATATATTATAACGTTAAGTTACCCATTATTCGTATAGTTAAGTTTGCATTATTCTAGAAATATGGAAACACTGTTAATAAAAATAATATATTCAGGCTCTACATGTCCCAGGACCTTACTCCGGAGGTTCCAAGCCGCTATTTCAAGAATATGAAATTTTGTGTGTCCCCTGACAGTTTTATTCCATCAATGATCCTGTCAAACCAGCGGTCATACAATGTCGGAAGAGGGGTTATTGGAAGGAAATACAAAGTTCCAATACTGCTTTTAAGTAATGTAAAACATTGTACCAAAGAAGAGAGATGATGTCCATGGCCACGATAGAGACCATATAGCTGTGGTTTTTTATTGAAGTTTTTCTGGAGTTGTAGGTTAAGTTAAAGTTTTAAACTTAAGCTTAAGATTTAAGTTTATATTAAGTTTTAAGTTTAGGTAGTTTTTTTTATCCAGAAGAAACCAAAAACTAAAACTTAACTGCATTTCGTTTTTCTTTGCTTTAGGGAGACTATTTTGGATACAATTTTGGACAATATTTTTGATGGTCCTTCCTCGGAATATTCAATTGTTGAGGGAATTCAAGTTCCATTGACTCTTTTAGAAGTGCGGCAACGAGCGTAAGTGTTTTTAAATTCATAGTCTCTGTCTTCTACTTATTTTTTTGGGGGGAAAACACCCCTGAGAAGTCGTCTTAAACATGTATGTTTTCCTTCTTTCCTTCTAAACATCTACTTTTCCTTTTAAAAGGGTTTTCTGCTCCTTTTGTCTATTCTCACCAAAAATTGCCTATAATTCAGTACATTTGCTTATGCTACCCTTTTAAAATAAGTGATAAATTCGCCAAATAATTAATAAACCTACATAATTAATTAAAATTAATTAAAAAATTAATTAAATTAATTAAAATTAATTTTTGTTTAAATTAATAAAATTAATGAATAAAATTAATAAAATAATAATTAATAATTAATTAATAATTAAAAATTAATAATTAATAAAATTAAATTAATAAAATTAATTAAAATTAATTAATTTTAAAAAATTAAATTAATTAAAACAAATTAACAAGTATTTTGAAATAAGGTTTTTGAGGTTCCTGATTATAAATATAAGGCTAATTGTGCTATATTAACGTTCAAATTAGAATATACTAAGCATACTTTTCAAAAAAGGTGGACATACGAAAAAGCGTGAGCATACGATTGTTCCATAGTGGTGTTACTTTAAACTAAATTTATTCATAAATCATCTTTGTTTTTTTAGAGCTGAGAAATTTTTGAGCTTGGAAGTCTATGTTTTGCGAAGACACTAAAAAAAATAATAGAAAACTTATTATTCCAAGAGAAATAACCTACACTCTCTTTATGCAAAATGGAGTATGACTTCGATAGATTAACATTAGTTTCAAAACGTGTTTATGCTCCAGAGGCTAGAACTTGAAACGGGAGATTTTACTTATTTTTGTGGAACAAGTTAACAAGTATTTTGAAACCTCTCTATTAGCTGTCAAGATTTTTTATTGCTTTTTTATTGGCTTAGATTATAAGATCGATTGCCAATAGATTTCAAGATATATTGGCTGTCAATATAATATGTTTTAATGCAAGATTTCATTTAAATTGTAATATATCTGAAGAATATTTTATTTATATTGTGAGGAGGTCACGGTCGAACGATCATAACGATCAAATTTAACGGTCAACCGGTCATAACGGCCAAAATTAGTTTGCTATGTATTGTTTTGTTTCGTTTTTTCTTCCTTTTTTTGTTTTTGTGTGTACAAAAGTTGTATTTTCTATTTCATAAACATATTTTTGTAAATCTCAGAGCCCAAAGTGAAGCTTCAGAACCGTACTTTCGAAGTGTGTCTCAAGATACATTAAAGGGAATTGTCAGACGACTTGAGAAGTTTCATGACGTGCTTTTAAATCCTCCAAAGAAAAGACCTGTGGTGACACCTTCATTCAGCTTCGAAATCCCTTTTGGTGAAAGTAGATTAAATGTTTGCCGTCTTTTGGCAACTATTGTAGATACTATGGATTTTGAAACGCATCTCCGATTGATTGAGCTAAATACCTTAAATGTGATGCTGGTAAGTTCTATTTCTCTTATAATAATGCATTAGATAAACATTTGAATATACCGATGTAACTGTTTTTTTTTTATTTATATACGATGTTGACCTCGTGAAAGACACCATTGACTGATTTTTTTTTTTTTGGGGGGGGGGGTATCAACTATGGGGTTGAAAATATAAAATGTACAACCATAGTATATAAATTAAACCAGCTAGCATTATCGACACGAAACACAAGATTGATTAGTACCAAGTATAGTACCGCAGGTCCACATATCACAGCACCAACACTTTTTGAAAAACATACAAAAGTGGTTCAGTAGTGTTGCTTAAATTATAACCTAGTGCGTTATTACAACGTTTACGTCTATAACGACCTAACAAGGTCAACAATGACGTAATAATGTCTACAACGTTTACACGTGTTTTTTTTCCACGACGTTTACAACTTTTTTGCTATTTCCTTTATGCAAACGTTTGTCTTTTCCTTCTTCATTGCCCATTCATTTTTGTGTTGTTACACAAGGATTTTCAAAATAAAAGGTCAAACTTTGGCATAAAGAGTGAGAATTGAGGAAGGGGTAGCCCCCCTCATATACGGAATAATTTCAGCTTGTTTTAAGTTCTAATGTTGCTTCTTATTTTCAGTTGAAAAAACTTGTTCTTTTTCCTAGAGACCTTTTTTTAGAAAACTTGATCCTAGAGCCAATAATTGGCTGTTATAGGCCTGTATAGATTATATATAGGCCTGTCATAGATTGCTGTTACTAGGCCTGTACCTACCAGTTTTCCCATCTATATCCACTCTACCATTCTACCCTTAGCCAGTGTTATTCATATGGGTGGATCGAGGATATTAATGAGAAAATTAGAGGAAGGGAACAATAGGTAAACGGAGGAATCTAGAAGAAAAAAAAATATGTTTTTTGAATTCTTGTAGTTTTGGTGCTACTATCAAAGAGATGCCTTATTTTAGAAGGCTATCCTGCTAAACAGCTAGACAGATGTTGTATTTTAGTAATTAGTTGTCAAGCACCCTAAAAAATTTTAAACCTGAAAACTGTTTAATATTTAGAAAATTTAATAGAAAATTAGATAGAAAAACCTATTCAATATTTAGAAAATTTAATAGAAAATTAGATAGAAAAACCTGTTCAATATTTAGAAAATCTAATAGAAAATTAGATAAAAAAAACCTATTCAGTATTTAGAAAATTAGATAGAAAAACCTATTCAATATTTAGAAAATTTAATAGAAAATTAGATAGAAAAACCTATTCAATATTTAGAAAATTAAATAGAAAAACCTGTTTAATAGTTAGAAAATTAAACCCGTTTAATGTTTACTGCTCAAATTTAAAGATTTTTTTATGTTTTTTTTTGTTTTGTTTTTAAATTTATTTGAAAATGTAGTTTTGGTACGCAAAAAAAAAAGTTATCAGTCTTGTTAAGTTATAAAGTTAGTACCACTGAGGGAGATGGCTCGGGATTTAGAACCTGAAAAAGTCATTTACCAAATTTATTTGTTTGTAGGAGTAGAGTAAAATGCTTGTTGGCTAATTTTTCTAGGGTATTGTGGCATAATATAGTTCAAAAAATTTAACAAGATTAAGAATAATCAGAAGTATATAATTTTATCTTATATTATGTAAATAACGGTATAATATAATATACATGATTGGATTTTAGAGCAATATATGTTTATATAATGTATGTTTTTTTAACTATACTGTAGGAACTATTTGTGGATAACTGATAATAAGCGCTTTTGTAAGAGCAGAATTTAACTTTTTCCACAGAGTAGAGAACTTTCTTGAATTAGTGCTACTTGTGTTAAGCTTATGTCTCCGATATCTGTCGCCGAGTAGTCTATACGTGCATTTTTCTAATTAAGTCTTTTAGAAATATAGACTATTTCACGAATTAAGTCTATACACGTAGGCCTATAGACGTCGTGGAGTAGTCTATGCATGTATTTTCTAATTAAGTCTATACGTGTATCGACTTAATTTGTGGAGTATTCTATACACGTATAGACGTCGTGGAGTAGTGTGTACTTGTATTTTTTCTAATTATTTCTAATAATATATTTTTCTAATTAAGGCTCACTGGTGCAGTACTTCTTACTTCATATTTATGCTTTAGTGTGTCTGAACGTCTTGGTAGAATATAATCAGAATGATTTAGAAAAAATAAAAAAAATACTGCAGTAACTTTTTCTGAAAAAATCAGTGATCTCACCTGGGGTTGGGGGGAATGCACTTGATCCCCCACCCCTTCCTAGATTCGAAATACCTTTTTTCGGGGGCATTTTCATTGAAAAGTGCCTTTTCGGGTATTTTTTACTGAAATGAATGAAAGAAACGACAAATTTGTCCCCCCTTCTAGATTTTGAAAATAAATTCTGCTCCCCTTCCACTAAATTTTTGGGAAATGACGCTACTAGGGTCACGTTTATATAATGGTCGCGTATTAGGACCTAGCTCTCTAGGTAATATTAGCCCTTATTATTCCTAATTTATATTAATGACTTGTTAAGATGTTTACCTCCTAATGATACCTTAGCAGTAGTTTTGGCAGAAGATACTGCAGTGACAGTGATACTAAAAGCTGCAACCCCTTCCTTGGTTTTTGAAAATCTGATGACAGTAAATTCCCTTAATACCTTTTTTTTGTAACTATTTGGCTCCAAACTTATCAAAAACTGAGCTTATGGTATTTAGGAACTCAAAGCAGTCACTAAATAAGGTCGGAATGGAAAAAACAGCTGATCTTAGGCCAAAATAGGATAGAAAGGGTTAAGTCAAAATAGGATAGAAAGGGTACCTTGGGATCATTATTGATGAAATGTTGTCTTTTCGCCAACACTCTGAGTATTTGGGTCTTGCTCATAATTTGGAATGCTTTTATAAACTAAGGTATGTGTTTCCCTTCTCCATTCTTAAAAATCTTGTATCATTCATTGGATACTATATTAAACGCTGTCCTATAATTTATCTCAACACATTTGCGATTCACTTACAACCCCTACAGATAATCCAGAATAAGGATGTAAGAATTCTTGGCTCTTTTATTCATCGCTCTACAAAACTACAAAATCTATCTGAAACCCATACCCTCTTTTTATCTCTGGATATTCTTAATATCAAACGACTAAAAGAATTACGAACAGCAATGGGGTTTTTTGAAATTCAATCTCCAACACACTATTTCTATGATCAGGCGATTGCTGGGGTCCACGTATGGTCTATACTGGGGTCCACGTATTCAGCCTAAGAAGCTTCACCGTCTCCTGACTAAATCAGAAAGAGCCAAACTTCCATTAAGGTTCCAGTTTCCCTATTTTTCAAGTAAATTTAATCTGCCTGAAATAATTCCAAAGAATCGACAAAAAAAAAAATGTGTTTTGAAGATTGTCGGGGTGTGGGACTTACGAATTTTAACGCCAAATTTTAACGTCAAGGCCAAATTTGAACGAAAGTTTCATTTATTAACAAAATCATTTTCGAATTGTTAATTAGTTAATAATTTAATTTAAATTATTATTAATTATTTTAATTTAGTTAGTTTAAAATTTTTTATTTAGTTGTCATTATTTAATACTTTTTTGTTTTTTAATTTATTATATTAATTAATAATTATTAATTATTTTCATTTATTAATTGCGTCCTCTACTTTATTTCAATAAAAATAAAAAGTAATTGTATGATATGCCCCTACACCTCAAGTTATTCATTCATTGACGCACTGTAAACCGGTTTCTTTCGCTAGTTTCTTTCAACTTAGCGTAAGAAAAGCCAAAGAGAATTGACACAATAGGTAAGAAATATACAATTTGGGCTATATATTTTCACATTAGGGGTGAGGGTGGGGGTAAAGTATTTGGGAGTCTGAAGTCAGAAAACAATTCGTACTTCATAATATCAGAATAATTCTAGCTAACACATTATGCATGTAGACCCGCTGTACTTTACATCCCCCCTCCCTAATGTGCAAATATATACCCAAATTTGTTTCTAAAGTATTATATTTTAATCATACTTAGGTAGCCTATATTTTATTAGGATTAACCGAACTTCACTTCTTGAGATGCAGGGGGAATATCATACAGGTACCAAATAAAATTTCAAAAATTTAAAAATGGTTACAATCGTTAGATTATTTATTTGAAGTTTTGCGCCCCTAAAATTTCTGCGCCCGGGGCAAGTGCCCCCTCCCCCCTGAACTGCGTTAGATTATTGTAAGAATTAAATAGAATAGTTTTAATTTTGGTTTGATTTATGCTCCTGAAGTGGCCTCTGCTTTGTTTTCTCTTTCTTCTTCTTTTTTTACTACTTCTTTTACTTCTTTTACTACTTCTTTTACTACTTGTTTTCTTTATCTGTTCTTATTTTTATCTGAATATGTATTATTTCGAAGTGCTTATTTTATCTTTATGTTCTATGTATTAAGCTGACACATCGAGCTGTGCTCTCCGTTTGCTAAAGTGGAATATTCCGATATTTATTTCATAGTAATTTTACTCGTTGTTAGTTTTAATTGAGACCCAGTGGCATAATACGGGTTGTTCAATTTATATAGTTTATTTGTTTCAGGATCTCATGATTAAACAAAATCAAACTGATTTAACAAGATTAAAAGCTGCAGGGATTATTTGTCGAACAAAATTATTTTCAGCTTATCAATTCATTAATAATTTATTTTTAATTTATTATTTAATTATTATGAATTATTTTAAAAGTAAATCATTGTTATTTGATGATGTTTTATTCTTTAATTTATTTTTATTTTATTAATAAATTAATAATTTATTAATTGCGCCCTCTATTTTATTTTAATAAAAATAAAATTTCAAAAATTAAAAAAATGATCATAACTGTTGGATTATTTATTTGAAATTTTGCGTCCCTAAAAGTTCTGCGCTCGGGGAAAGTTACCTCTCTGTACTCGCCCCCCCCCCCTAAAACCGCCTGTGATTATTGTAAGAAGCAAATACCTCCAACATCTGTTGCACAATAACTACATTATTCATTCAAATTCAAATTAAGTTATCGGCCTAACGGTTTTTGCTTATTTGAAATATTTTAATGCTGCGGGATCTCATGGCAGAATACGGCCATAATGACTTTGAAAAGAGAGAACTTTCTTAATTTATTAGGCACCTAATTTAAGGTTTGCTTTCGTTTTTTGCATAGCTAAAGCCGTAACTACATTCGGCGTTTTCTCAAAAACTGGGATGGAAAGCTAGTAATCTGGATAGTGGAGACCTCTACTGCCGTTTGATTTTCCCGCTTCTGGGTACCGATAAGAAAAAGACCCCAATAAATGGGCCGGCATGTCAAAAAATAAGAATTGTAGACGAGCTGTTCTGTTTTCTGGGAGCCTGATCAAGCAATAAATTTGAAAAGGAAGCCAATTGGTCTACCAAGAAATATAAAGCTGCTTCTATAAGCTCTCAGATACGGTCATATGCAGAGATTTTTCATTAATTAAAATCTGGAAGGATAAATTTGATGACCGGAAAACCGGATGGGAATCCTGAGAAGAAAAATTGGGAAAAAGGTAGCAGTTTACGTTCGCAATGTAGGCTGCTACATGTCACCCTGTTTGCCAGAAAGGCGTTCTCTAATTCAAAGGAAGTCATACCTCCGACATCTCTTGCAAAGTGACCTATTCCTAATTTTTCTTATTAAGGCTCCCCGGCAAAACACTTGTTACGAAGGCCATATCGGGGGGGGAGGTACTGGGTTTGAACCCCCCCACCTTGAAAATTTTTCCGGTTTGTAAAAAAAAAAAAAAAACGTATTTAAACAAGTTTTTGATGCGTTTTGTAAAGTTTTTTTTGTGACTCACTCCTCCCTTCAGTAAAATCCTGGATACAGCCCTTCTTTTTTACTTAGTTTTTATATTTTAATGTTACAGGATCTCATGGTAGAATATAATCAGAATAATTTTCTCCATGCTCAAGTGGAAAGATGTATGTCCTCTATCCTGTTGAAAGGCCCCACCGCCAATGATGTCAATGCAGAGTCCTTGTTAGAGAATAAGGAGGAGCTTATGAATGGCCATCCACTTCTATGTCATGTAAGCCTTACTTTCTGATAAAATAAGAAAATTGAAATGATTTCAAGAAAAGTAAAGACCAAAATCAGCAGATAACAGCTTATATAAAATTTCCAACTTAAAGCGAGTCGAAATCACTGAACAACGAAGCAAAGCAGAAATTAACGCAAATACCCGTGGGGATACCGTTATACCCATGGGGATCGTAATCGGTTAGTAATCGTGGGGACCCCCGATCAAAGAGCTAGAGTTATAGGTGAGCTTTATGGAAAACAGTCGCCTATTTTGTTGTAACAAAAAAGAAAAATAATTAAAATACTGCTCAAACTAGTCGAATTTAACAGAATGAAAGCTAATCGACGCGGAAAGTCATGCCGTTTGTCATTGTCAAGACATGTCATTTATCTTAAGCTTCCCATTTTATTAGAGGTATGCCTGCACTTAGGAGGGGAATACCCCTCGATATATGTAGTTGCAGAAGTTTTGGTAGTAGGATAATTAAAAAGTTACAGAACCTTCTATGCTAACCATAGACAGGTTCTAGCTGAAGAGTTTTTTGCTACCTTGGAAATATGTTGTCTTAGGTGAATGAAAGTTTCACTAATTTGAGCTATTCTCACTTAACCAGCGTATTTATCAATTCTTTTGCTGCCCCCTAGACTTGTGGTTCCCAACCAATTATGAAACATGCCCCACCTAAGCATTTCTACAATCCAGATGCCCCCCTCGTAATATTTAAATTTTGTTATTCAAATTTAAGGTATATTCACTTCTTATTCAAGATGTACTCACACACACATACATAATTAGAAGGAAGCTTAAAAGACCATTACCTGGGTATCTTTTTTCTGGTCGTCCTCCAGGTGCATTCTATTCTAATGAAAAATATTGTTTGAACACAACACCCTTTTATACAATATATAACGTCATTGCAATAATATCATGTGTCTTTTTTGCTCTTTAAATAGATTTGAATGTGACATGAAAAAATGTTTTTTTGTTCAAAACTAAGGCTCTAAAGTACAGTCAGAAGGTGCACGACCTGCCCATGACCCACCAAAATATTGCCATGCCCTACCGGTGGGTCATGTGCCCCACGTTTGAAATGGTGGTCTTAGACCCACAAACAATCCCCAAAACTTTCCAAGCTTGTATTCTTGAATGTCCCGCCAAATTATTATATTTTCGTGAATGTTAGCTAGCAATGTTAGTTAGATAACAATTTTGTTTCCTCCATACAAACAAAAACTATTTGCTAACAATTGAACGGTGGGAAAAAGTCTTATATTTATATGTTACACTTTTACCGTGTTTTTTTTTTAGTAATATTGTGTGTCTTTAACTCCTACATGGCACTATCAAACTCTTCCTGATTTTGTTGATAGATGAACTTATTCAGGTTTTATTCCCCAGCATTGCCACGTTTGGTCTCTGTTAGGACAACGTAGTATTTTACGTGTTATTTCTGTTTAGTAATAAGTCCATTCCTTCATTTTACACTGTTAAATTACGGTATGTATTGACTATGTATCATAATTGTGCCCACAAACCTACCCAACTTCGTAATATCCATAAACCTTTTATCACTTCATATTATTGATAGATAGATAGATAGATTTATTCACACGAAAGCCTTTTTGGGCCATGGTGACATACAACAAACAAGCAAAAAAGTACAACAGCAAAACGTGAACTGACAAAACATTAAAACTGATTATTCAAGGAATTCTTCACGATGCCTCATACCCCATTCGGATTAACCTTCCAATATTACTTATATTTCAATAAAACCTACTTTTCAAAATTTCCAAAGTCCAATCTCTCCTCCCGATATTCCCATCTGATAGTTCGAGCTCAATTCCTCACATTCCCCTAAAAAGTGATGCAAAGACTCTTCCATCTCTCCACAAATAGGACAACTGTAAGGACCATCCCTCATTCTAGTCCTCCCCAAATATTTCCTTCATTCTCCAAGAGGCATAAAATTGCCTCTTACAAACAATACCTATTTTAAATCTTCTGACTTAATCTCATTTTTAGGTAAATTTTTTCGCCCCAGTTCTCCTTCACCTCCGCATATAGCCCCAGGACGGCGAGGTGGCCTTCTCAGCTTGCCAAACCTGAACTTCCTGAGACTCTAATCTAATAGCAACTAACCTAGATACAGTCCCTACCATCCCTCCTATCCCCTTTCCCTCATGCCGACAATTTCCTAGCCCTGCAGGGTCTAATGCATTCTCCACCTGATTTGTCCATGAATCCTTCCTCCTATCCTGAAGCATCATTAAAAATACTTGTTTATCTAGCCTACTATCTTCTATCGATGACAACCTTTCCCAATATTTAACTATTCTAATTAGTCTACTGCCAAAAACTTACCAGTAACTTAGTACACTACTATCAGAGTCCCCTTTGTGAGTTTATTTATTGCTATGATACTAAACAAATAATGAGTTCAATTAACCGAACTGAAGAGCTCTAATTCTGCTAATCCTTGAATCAGATACAAAACAACATAAGCACTGTAAATGCTTCTTATATTTTAATCCGTCTTCATTTCTTCCCGAAGTCACTTAAAACATTGTCAGTATCCACCTTGACATTGCAACTGATAGACATATGTGCAAGACCATTCAACCTACCCTGTCCTGTCTTATTTTGGAGGTTCGTTTTAAGCTGCTTTAGCATGCTAAATGGACGCTCTACGGATGTCATGGTAACAGGGTAACATGGGTAACATGTAGATGTCATGATAACAGGGAGAATGCAATCAAGAGTGAATGCACATTTGGAAAAAAAAACAGTTGTTGTACGCACCAAGAGTTTCAGAAACTTTATTCGGATGATGAGACTCGCCTGTAGACGTCCATTTGGCTTGCCAGACAGTTAACTCAGCAAAGAGGGCTATTCTTAGAGGAACAGAACTGCTTATATTTTTGCAACTTCGTCACAGCCTCGGTTAACACAGCATCAACAATAAAACGAGGGAAGAGAAGTTGGATTTGAAATACTGTAGCTGGGTGGTTAAGAAATCTCATATCATGTTTTTCCCGTAGCTGCTTGAGATATGGGGAAAAGTCAAAGTCTTTATGCAAAAAGAGAGCTATCTGAAGAGGAGAATCACCAACGTTGGCCTTTTGGAAAAGAAGGAAAATACGCTTCCACTTGCTCTTTCAATGCAGATTAGCATATATCGATATGTTCACAGTAGATAAGTAGATCCAAATTTTCCTTCTGTAGAGAAACAAAAGTTGAAAGCAGAATCGAAATAACTTTTCAAAAAAGAATCATAGGGAAAATGAAGCTGAACTAGGTAATGGCTTCTGCTAAAGAGTTGGCTTTTGCCATGAGACCTAAATTGTACATGTTGTCCCCAAATGTCTCCAGTATTCCAAAAACAGCAGGGAAAAGCTCCAGAAAAGTGACAAGGCTACCAAGTCTTTCAAGCCACAATGTGTACCAGAAACGTAAGGGAGCTTTTGCTTTTTTTTGTAAGCAGCAAAGCAGAAGCTAATGGCTTAGTTGGTTTGCGGAAATGGGAAAAAAAAAAACGACTTCTTGCAAGTATCCATATAGCGCTTGAATTAGGTCCAGTCTAGAAGCCTTCGCCAGGACAAGGGCTAAACAATGTGAAGCACATTGCATGTAAAGGGTCAGTTAGTACTGGTTTTGTATCTCTGCCTGAGCGCCCCTGTACAACCTGAACATGCTACTACCTCCATCAAAACCAATTCTATCTAGCTTGTTAATGTCTAATTCAAACTCTAATCAGAGTCTTATAATATACATTGCAAGACCTGCATCAGTCAATTCATCTTCAGTATCAAGACACAAAAAATACTTTCTTCCACTCGCCTCTTCAGCCAATATCGAAAACCATTTCGTAATTTTTGCTCTGTTCAAAATTGCGTCCCGAATAACTTTGCCTTTACTATCAATGATATCATTCTGCACTAGAGGAGATGCATATTTCACGCTTTTAGCAGAGGATTCAAAATGCTCCCACAATTTGTCTTTCCGCAATGCATCATCAATCACAACAACCCTCTGAATACCCCTTCATTTTCAGCACTTTTTGTTAGGAGATGACTTTTTTCATGAAGACCCCGCAGGTCTAGTTCATGAAAACCACAAAATAGAATAACCTGGATAATTGGTCTGAACATTTGGTCTCGGTTCTTAATCCTTTCCTTGTGGTCTTGGAAACTCAATTGCCAGTCAATTGGAATGCTATTTCCTTCTTGTATTTTGATAAAGCAGCATTCACATATGTGTCTAGCTAGAATCTCATGTCTAGACAAGTGTCTGGCCAGAAATCAATGTCTAGGAATTACCGTTCACAAGAAGAATTCAGTGCTTAGATAAAATTTCAAATTTAGTTTCAAATAGATTACAGTTGTCATTTCTTGCCAATCAGGAGAGCTTTTGCGGGCAAAACTTTCAAAATTGTAATCCCTATTTTTATTGTCACAAGATAATGGATGAGACTAGTCAAACAATTGCCTTAGTGTGCTTCACTATTGTCTGGTGTTGCGTTTTTGCCTAAAATGAAAAAAAAACAATAAATGAGAAAACAAAAATTAAATTTCAGTTTAAAAATCTAAACATAGATGATGAAAATAGTGTAACTTGACACATTCTGATTGGTTGTAATCGAAAATCCTAAACTTTGAGTTCTAGAGTCTAGAACTGGATGCTTAGCTGTAACATGTCGTAACATGTCTAGCCAAGCACCAAATTTTACTTGTGAACGGCAGTTGTCTAGACATTGATGTCTGGCCAGACAAATGTCTAGACTTGGGATTCTAGCTAGACACGCATGTGAACGCCGCTTAAACATCAAAGATTTTTGTACTACAGTAACATGGTACCGTCTTTCATCATGATAATTGAAGTAATCGAGAGCATTTTTAAGGTCATTATGCATCCAATCGTCTGATGTAAGCCTTTTATCGTCTCATATTAGGGAAAAAGGAAGCAGTGTTTATAGAATGCACATTTTTTTTAAATACTGAAGAACAGCCATGAATACTTGTGGAGACACTTTCTTTGAAAACAACGACGTTTTGTCACTATACCCAGTTATATATATACTGGTACAATAGTTAACTCGTTAACCCAGTACAATAGTTAACCCAGTTATATAATAGTTAACTGGTATTCCAGTGAACTATATCAGGAAGCTCATAATCCTTTCCTGGTTTCCGAGACCTACACATTAAGTGCAACGTTCGAGCATCAAAAATCTGGTCAAGGTCATCATAAAGGCATTTAAATAAAGGTCATAAGGCATTTATAATAAAGGCATAAAGGTCATAAGGCATTGGTCAGGACCCCTGACCAATGCCAAGCAAGGTGATCATAGGTGCAGTGACTGAGGTGTCTTCCAAATATTGGTCTATTTTATGAAAAGAATTATTAATGCTATGGCTTAGAAGTGATTCTAGTGTCTTAGGCAATTTAACTTGAAAATTTGGGATAACTCACAAATTTTGAACTGAAGCATTTAAATATTTTTTCGAGGTGTCTTAGGCTTTTTATTGAAATTTAACTGTATTTCATAACACTTAAATTCCAAAATGTGTTTTCAGTTCTTGTAACCTTCACGGATGAAAAATATTCTTCCGTGTTTTATATTTTATCTGAAACACAAAATAAAACATTTTTCAATCCAATGACTGATAGGTATTTTGCGTGGCTGTATTAATCAACATTATCCTCGTTTTTGTTCAAAATGGCCATAGACCTTCCTGCTAAGACTTCTTCCCTTTCTGCTTATTTTACTGTTTTTTTAACACAGAAGTTCTGTTGCCTTTTCCCTCAGACCATGACCGAAAAAAACGACTTTTTATTGAAATTTAACTGTATTTCATAACACTTAATATCCAAAATGGGTTTTCAGTTCTTGTAACCTTCACGGATGCAAAATTTTCTTCCGTGTTTTATATTTTATCTGATTCTTACTCTAATTCAAAGAGGAGATAGGAGAACTGAGACCTCAGAGTCACTGTTCTCCTCTCTTTGCAGCCCTTAGAAGACAGGGCTTGGTTAAACAAAATGGAATATTAACCCAGGCCACAGAAGATAGGGGGACAAAAAACGCAACTATGGTTTTCCAGCAATCTATTCTTGGATACCTTGATTCATCAACAATCTTCTTCTCCTATTCAGCAAGGATTTTATGACACATAATGCTGGTTAAAACGAGCAACAATCGTGCAACCGGCTTTTTTCAGTTTGAGTAATGAGATTAAGTTGGTAATTGTAAAGCACCCACTGTAACTCTAGTTCTTGCATCTGTCTTCAATTCACCCCATTTTTCCCAAGAAATTAAAAAATCCTCCCCTTTCTATTTGCGTTTTAAATTTGAGGGAAGACCAATTAGACGATCAATATATTCATTTTCTAAAATTACTAAGTAAATAAATCTCTGTAAAAAAAACTGCTCCCTCCGCTGTGCAGTGTAGTTTCTCCGATAGAATTACGGACTTACGGCGACCGCTTTCTAACTACAAAAAGCCTTAAGAAGTTCGTAACTTATATGAGGTATTAAAGAAAGTTAGTGTGTATTTACTGGTAGGATTTACAAGTAAACTATTGTATTAGAATATGAAGTGGAATAAGATATTTAAA
Organism: Artemia sp. Qi Xiang Cuo; assembly: GCF_049724085.1. Classification (NCBI taxonomy): domain Eukaryota; kingdom Metazoa; phylum Arthropoda; class Branchiopoda; order Anostraca; family Artemiidae; genus Artemia; species Artemia sp. Qi Xiang Cuo. The sequence goes on along the minus strand of NC_142795.1, from coordinate 86,242,228 downwards.
TCGTTGTTGAGGTTTTCATGTTGGCCAACATAGTTGACAAGAATTATAGACATACACCCTATGGAAAACTGATCGAGACGATTAGCGTCAATGCAATGCTCTTATAGGGCTAATATGCTTCATTCCTAATATCTAATCTTTTTCCTGCATTGAAATACATGAAAAAAGGAAAATGTTGCATAAAGACGCAAACAAAAAAAAATCATTCATCAATAATCCTTTTGACTGGATTCCAGGATCCCTTTGATCCCTTTGGAACCCTGCATAAAGACGCAGACAAAAAAGACCATTCATTAATAATCCCTTTGACTGGATTCCAGGATTCTTTGATCCCTTTGGATCCCTGCATAAAGATGCAAACAAAAAAGACCATTCATTAGTAATCCCTTTTACTGGATTCCAGGATCCCTTTGATCCCTTTGGATCCTTGCATAAAGATGCAAACAAAAAAGACCATTCATTAATAATCCCTTTGACTGGATTCCAGGATCCCTTTGATCCCTTTGGATCCCTGCATAAAGAATTGCAATAAAAAAAGACCATTCATTAATAATCCCTTTGACTGGATTCCAGGATCCCTTTGATCCCTTTGGATCCCTGCATAAAGATGCAACCAAAAAAGACCATTCATTAATAATCCCTTTGACTGGAATCCAGGATCTCTTTGATCCCTTTGGATCCCTGCATAAAGATGCAAACAAAAAAGACCATTCATTAATAATCCCTTTGACTGGAATGGTTTTGCCAGGAATGAGACCTGCCAAGTGCCTTCTACCCTTGTATCAACAACTGGAACAGTAGGAATCAAAGCATCATCTTCATCAACTACGCTCAATCTTCTATAAAAAACTATAGACAGTTTCGTTTCGCCATTGAAATACCTGTCAATATATATTGCGCTTTCTTTTTAAACATCGCTTAGTCATGTCGAGTCAAATGCTAGCAACGGAGCTTACGCAGCTTTCAACCTGATCAAATGTAATCAAAATAAGGATGAAATAAGACTTGCCGGAGACTTGAGCAGCGGGATGATATGACCAAAGGAGTGACAATTCTCGGCGAAGGACGTGAGAGAGACCCTAAAAAATGTAGGATCTAGACCTAGACAGGTATATAAAAGATCTGTAAAGGGGAGAAATTTTAATGCTATGCAGCACTTCCTTTAAATCTGTAAATCTTTGAAAATGTATGATCTAGACTTAAACAGATATATAAAAGTTCTGTAAAGGAGAGACATTTTAATGCTATGCAGCACTTCCTTCAAATCTGTAAATCTTTGAAAATGTATGATCTAGACTTAAACAGATATATAAAACTTCTGTAAAGGAGAGAAATTTTAATGCTATGCAGCACTTCCTTTAAATCTGTAAATCTTTGAAAATGTATGATCTAGACTTAAACAGATATATAAAAGTTCTGTAAAGGAGAGAAATTTTAATGCTATGCAGCACTTCCTTTAAATCTGTAAATCTTTGAAAATGTATGATCTATACTTAAACAGATATATAAAAGTTCTGTAAAGGAGAGAAATTTTAATGGTGTGCAGCACTTCCTTTAAATCTGTAAATCTTTGAAAATGTATGATCTAGACTTAAACAGATATATAAAAGTTCTGTAAAGGAGAGAAAATTTATTGGTGTGCAGCACTTCCATACGAGTATACCAAAAAAAAAAAAAATCAAAGGGATTGCTGAAAGCAAAACATTAAACTCCAAAAAGAAATGCTTTAGGAATTTCATGTGGAGCCTGGGACCTCCTCTATATACGCCCTGCTTGATGGGCCGAATCCGTATTTGAAGCCAAATTGAACTCTAAAAGAGTCTTGGAAAAAATATTTTTTGAGCAAGGTTTAAAAGCTGCTTTTTTGCGAAAGAGAATTCTTGTCGGGACTCTCCCTGATGGATTTTGGAACGGATGTCTTGCGAAACGGAGACACAGCCTAATTCTTTTACACTCCGTGGTCTCTTAATTGTCGAATGCCATTCTTGAATTATCTCCATCTCTCGAAGCATTTTTGAATTGTCTTAAACAAAAGTGTCGAACATTATCCTACCTTAATTCCATAATCCTGTTAACCCTGTTATGAGCTCTACCGAAGATTATTAGATTAACCTCTCCTAGATGTATTATATTGTTGCAATGAAGAATTTTATTTTAATTAATTGAAGGCCCTTAGATAGGATTTTTTTTTCTATCATCTTTTTTTCCTTCTTTTTGTGTTGCTTGTTTGGATAGCGTTATTGGCTTTTAAATACGCGTATATATAAGGGATATTCGAAAAAATCGTTGATATATATCGTGATTTTGTTTTTCTTCCATCTTCCTTTTTTTCCTTATTTTATGTTGCTTGTTCGGCTAGCGTTACTGGCTTTGAAATACGCGTATATGTAAGGGACATTCAAAAAATGCAAATATTTTTTTTCATTTTTATTTACAATGCTTTGGTTTCTTTATTCACAAACAGAAAAACAATTTTCACAAAATCTAAACGCTGCACTTAGAAAAAATTGACGTTTTTGCTTGCTTGCAGCATAAATTAAATATAAAATTAAATAAGTATAAGCATAAAAAATATTCTAACTAATAATAACCAATAACAATGTAATAACATTACAATAACAAAACAATACTAACTCTAATGCAATAACAAAATGAAGAAGAAAAAAGAGCCAAACAACAAACCAGACTCTGCAGTTTCATTTCCATATTGCACCCATACGACAGCCCCCCCTTCCCGCATCTTTGTTTCATTATAATCTTCGTCAAACACTTCTACAGGTGGTATTTGAATCCTTTTCGAACATTTTTGAATAAATCTGGTGGCCCCTTTAAGAGCAATATTTTGTCTGTGTTTTTGAAAACACTTATTCTTTCAACAGTTTTGAAAATTAACAAATTTCAGATGAAGCTAGGTTTGGGCTATAAGGTGAATGTATAATATACACGGAAATTGTAATCCCTATTGGAATTTTCTTAGAATCTCTTTTTTGCAATTCGGGAAGAAAGCGCTCAGATGTAGTCGCCATGGAAAAGAGTTCCACGATGGAGCTTTTCTTGACGCTTTTTAGCGGATTCTGCTCTAATTTTTCTTAAGAGTTCTACATAATAGGCTCCTGTGATAGCTTTTCGACCTTTTAAAAAGTACTAGTATAACTCGTATTCAGGGTTCTACAAAACGGTTGGTGCAACCCTGTTGACAGAAATTCTGCTTATATTTTTAACTCCCCTTGTACATAGATATTTCAGATGCATCTTTGTATACATTTTCTTTATACTTATTTTTTGCCTATTTTCTGCAATTTCTTGAAAAGCTAGGTAAGAGGTGTTTTTGTCTGGCTGCCATCTAAATACTACCGCTACTACTAAAAACTCACCACAGCACCAAGCCGCCTGAGTCCAACACAGCTTCGCACGCTCCTCCTCCATCCCAGTCTATTCAAAGCCTCCCTCTGTACACCCTCCCAAGAAGCTCTCATTTTCCTCAAATCTTTCCTTGCGACATCCTCTCACTCCATTTGGGGACGACCTGCTTTCCGTTTAGCCCTCAACAGTTGGCTGAAAAGGACAATCTTTGGCAATATTTCATTCCTCATCCACAGAACGGGCCCTAGCGACCTCAACCTTTCTCTCATTATAGCCATAGAAAAGGGAATCGAGCCATATTTTTCGTACAGCCTGCTGTTTTGATACGGTCAGCCAGTCTTGTACCCAAAACAATCCGCAGAACATTTCTCTGGAAAACATTTAGCGAATCCTCCTCAGTTTTTCGGAGCGCCCAAGCTTTAGAACCATACTTCTAATTTTTTTACCAATAAGAGTAGCCGAAATAAAAGTTATCATTCCTGAATCAGCTTCAAATGGTGGTTCCTCCTCCCTGGACATTTTTTTTTTCTAAACCGTGTTTTTAAATTTTTGGTTAATATGGGCCAGAGCTCGTTTTTTATTATATTGCATCAGTACAGCAACCATGATAATAATAATACTGCATAATTAAATCACCATTAATAATTTTATCTTTGAACTTCGAATTATTCTTTTTTTTTTACTTCTTGTAAAATTTGAATTTCTGGCCGAAAATCCTAAAGAAGACCAAAAGTGCATTTTTAGGCCCATATTTTACGATTTTTCAAAGGAGAAGTCCTTCAGACTGATTTAGGGACAGGGAAATATCCAATGTTAGAAGTAGGCCTACTTCACTTTTGGTGTTAAATTTCGCTGTTTTGCTTATTTTATGTTTTACTATGCATTATCCCTTTTTTATTTATTTAATGTACATTATCTCATTATTTGTATTATTCTTTTTATTATTTTTGCCATTACTATTTTATTTGTATTTTTATTTATTTAATGTGCATTTTGTTTATATAATTTAATGTGCTAATAATTGCAGTAATTGCAGTTAGTTTTTAACTTGGTAATTTAGGTAAATTTATTCGATAGGTGCTCTGAGATTTTTTTTTTTTTTTTTTATATTATTATACTATTACAATTTTACTTGTATTTTTAATTATATAATATACATCTTATTTATATAATTTAATATGCTAATTAGTAATTGCAGTTAGTCTCTAACTTGGTAATTTAGGTAAATTTATTCGATAGCTGCTCCAAGATTTACTTGTATTATTCTTTTATTATTTTTACTATTACTATTTTATTTGTATTTTTAATTGTATAATATACATTTTATTTATATAATTTAGTATTCTAATAAGTAATTGCAATTAGTCTTGAACTTGGTAATTTAGGTAAATTTATTTGATAGGTGCTCCGAGATTGTAGACTGGTTGAGCGAATTGTCAGCGAGTTTGGGAAAGAAGACAACGATACCAAACAAAGGCAAAGTTATGCGTGTCACCTCGTTTGTATTGCAAATTATATCAATGTAAATGGGGGAGTCAATGAAAATCGAATTCGTTTAGTCGTGGGGGATCTTCCTGAAACAGTTAGAGAAAAGTGGACAAATTTTGTTGAAACTACCCTTAAGCAGATTAATACACAAAATGAACTTCTACCAATGGAGGTGAGTATAAGTTACCATCTTAATATCGCGTAATTTAAGGCAGTCAACCATTCTTTAAGGGCAGAAATGAGTTTTATTGTGACTTCTCGAGATAGAATTTGAATTTGTAATGTACGCTGGGGATGGTGTACTTTGGCTCACCCCTGTAATGTCTAGATTTTACGTTTTCCGACTTACTGTCGCAAATTTGTTGCATTGCTTTGAATATTTGGACGAACTCCTGCCCCCAGACCAGCAGGGCTTGTACATATGGGGAGGAGGGGGGACGCGCCCCTAATGTTTTTGGTCACTCGGTAAAAAAAAAGAAGTTGGTAAAATTCTTTGTTCGGTTCAATAAAGACCACGAAAATACAGAAATTTCGAACTTGGTCGGTAAACGCAGCAGTTTTACCGACTCCTGTCGTGATTTTACACATGGTGCCACAATTTTCCATTTGGTTAAATAAACAGCATTAAAATAGTGACATGATATGTACTGAAATCTAAATCTCGGTCTGTAAATGCAGCGGTTTTACCGACCCGTGCAGTGATTTTACTTATTGTATTCAAAACGGGCATTATGCTAATTTTTGACGAAAACAGTTGGTAAAAATGACCAGCCAGTTGGTAAAATATCTTGACCCCCCCCCCCCCATATATTTTGGCTAGTAACAACCCTGCAAACCTGCAATGATTTTCTGTGTAAAGCTCAATAATATAAAAATCAGATTTTGAGCCAGTGAGCTCCAGATAAGAAAATTATATCGAGAATTCTCTGCATAGTTCCCTTGTCACACAGCAATAGAAAAGTCTTGCCTGAAGCTCGACTCAACTACGGAATTAAAATAAATATTCCAGAATAAAAAAATAACATTGAAAAAAACTATTGAAAATAAATATTGAAATATTGCTACAGGCTGAAATCTGCCTGGTGCAAGGCGCAGGTGGTAGATATAGACAAGAAATTGACACAGATTTGCGCTGCTAAGCTGGCCTCAGGCGGCCTTGTTCTGCGATTAGTTCGCACCCGAGTCCAACAGCTATGTTGGACTCGGGTGGCTTGGTGCTGCGGTGAGTTCTTAGTGGTAGTAGTGGTATTATATAGAGGATTGAGATGTAGCGGATGTGAGACATCAAAATTCAATTCTAGCTGCAAAAAGGTCATAGAAAATGGTCTTAGAAAAAGGTCAGAGGTCATAGAAATTCTGGCGAGGTGTCTGACATTTAAAGAAGTCCAACATTTTGTGTCTACTATATAAAATCCCAATTTCTACTGAGGAATTTTTTTTTCCTAAAAACAAGTACTGTAAGTACTGTCCTTTTTTTTGTTTAAGTAAGAAGGGTAATTCAAGTTTGGTGTAAATTCCGGCTTTAGGTGATGGGGTGCAGTTTTAGCGTCCTTATGTGGGGAGCTATTTTCTTAGCGCCACAATACAGCACTATACTCAAGCTGTGGAAGCTCCAGATTGTCCCTAAATATAACCAATTAGAATAAAAAACAACAAAGGATTCAAAGGGGATTGCTTAGAATGTCTTTTACTCTTAATGGTTGAAATTCGGTGGCAGTGATCCCAAAATTTGAGTTGTAACTAAGCCGGCGTGAGAACACAGAGTAATGATACAGACTAACATCATCGGCATTTGTAAATGCAAATGACCGTATTTGTTAATTTTTTTTTTTTTTTTTTTTTTTTTACCTTGCTTCTTACAGGCAAGATATTTTTAACCTATTTTTGTCCCCCTGAAGTTCCTTTTCGGTGTTCTATTTTTCTTCTTTTATTATATATCTCGAATTTCGTCCTAGATGGTCAGTTTGGCTTCAGTTTAAAGCCAGATTTTTGATGGCCTTCGCTTCGCCCCAGCTGCGTAAGGGGGGGGGGGATATGATTATGCATCTTATATTATTGTTGAATAAAAGGTCGAAAGCCGAACTAGCTAGCGATGGCAAAATAAAAAAAGAATATATATATATTATATATATATATATATATATATATATATATATATATATATATATATATATATATATATATATATATATATATATATATATATATATATATAATATAATAATATAATATATATTGAAAATCCGTCATATACAATAAATGTACAATGACAGAGTATACAAAAATACGAAAAGAGGGAACAAAACGATAATAATAACAACAAAAGCAACAACTTCTTAAATAGTATACAAAATAGTACGAAAAGTGGAAACTGAAAGATAGCATACTCAAAGATTACAACAGAAACAACAACTTCTTCGAAAATAGCAATAAAGACAACAACTTTTGAAAGGAGAAAAAAAAAGAAAAAGAAAGAAATAAATAAAAAGTGAAAATTAAACAAGCAAACTTGCCCACTCGTGCTTGAGAATTGCTGGTTTTGTTTTTTAGCCGGCTAATAAGTGTCTGAAAAGCTAGATTTGGGTCCGCTAGGTTATAGCGCCGAATCAGAAAACTATTTTATGTCCAAGGTTGCAATTTTAGTAGGTACTTTGCAAAACGGAAAAATACGGAGCGGATTTTAGACTTTTCACGGTTTGCCAATAATTTCCAGAAATGTGTGACATATAATATATGTGGCACAGCGGTAGCGTTGTAAATAATTGCCAGTAGTGGATGGTTAAATCTCAGAGTGGATTTAACGATCAAAGCATAGGAACTGGAAATTCGCCGTTCAAGATGTGAGATCAGGAGGGAACGGGTATACTGTAATGAGGAACCTATTGGAAGCCCCAGATCAGTGCTGTAACTTACTTGAAGTACTTTTACTTCAAGTACTACTTAAGTAAAATTTTCAAGTACTTGTACTTGTACTTAAGTACAAATTCCACAGAGTACTTATTACTTGTACTTCAGTAAAAAATTGCAGCTACTTATTACTTAAAGTTGCAAATAAAAGTCAAGTACTGTTTCAAATACATTACGCGGAACCGTTCCATTTTTTTTTTTTTTTTTTTTTTTGCCAATTTTTTATTTTCTGGTTTTGCTGCGTCTGTTTTTAGTTTAGTAATTGCTGTGGTTTTCCGTTTACGTCGAGCGCATTTAAGAAGAAGAAGAAACAAGGTGTCACAAAAAAAATGGCTGACGCAGGCAAACAACAATTACCGTTTATTCTTCAAGGCAAATATTTTGCTGTAAAAGGACAAATCGAAAAAGATGGCGCACTTAGTGCATGGTGCAAGAACTGTCCCAACAGGGTTCTCAAAGGACACCTGCATGCACCTTCAAATTTCCACAAACACTTGCGTGTAAGTCTCCTTGTCCTGTTTATGTCTGTTTGTACTTTTTTTCTCTCTTAAACTTTGACAGGTATCACCATACAGATAGCCCAGTAGTTTCCTTACAACACAACCTACACATCATACGCAATTTTAATCTGTTTGTTGTTTTGGTCTATTCGGATATCGTTCAGATTGGATTGAACAAACCTAGGCTAGAGATGTGTAGCCTGGATCTCCTGTAGGCTAAGCTTACTGTTAATCCAGCATTATGAAATTAATGCACAATTTACCCCACACCTAGCTTGATTAACTTCACCTCAGGAGAAGAATGTTCAACGAACCAGAATGGGCCGAAATTAGTTGTGGTAGGCTAGGTGTCATTCAAAAGGGTCTCGGAACCAGCAACCAGCAGCTTTACATTTACGAAAACTATTGGATTGCTATGAGCCTTGGCTTCTCTGTGTTAATCTTGAGGCTAAGTTGTGTATTGAGATTGTTGTGTATGAGGCTGATTGGGATTGGAATAATGGTTATAGAATGTAGAATGCATATATAATTTTTGTTTTTGTGTGTGTTTTCCATTTGCAGAACTGCAGAACTTGCAGAACTTGCAGAACTTGCTAATTTGCAGAACTCAAAGGAAGTATCAAATTTTCTTGAACAAGTAGGCTAGCCTAGGCTATTTGATTAGGCTGAATATTTTAGCCATATGGATTGCTGAATGTTTTGAATGCATTGATAGTTAATAGTAGAGTCTAATGACAAATACACAATTTAGTTTAAGCATAGCCTAGGCTAATTCTAGAAAATACTGCCCAATCTTAAACACATGATCCTATAGGCCTTGTAGGATACAAAACCACTCAAACATAAATAGATTCAATCCCAGACATGTGCTGTAAAGAAAAAATAGGCTACTAGGGTTTGCTAACTTTTCTTTAAGCTTAATTTTCAGTATAAAAAAGTTTCTGAGATCAAATTGAGCTAATCCCAACAAGGTAATCTAAATCTATACATATGCAAGACTAAGAGCTTGCTTGGAAATATAGGCTCTATTTGAATCAAATTATGCTCGGTTGCTTGTCCAAAGTTAGTGATTATCCAAACACCAGGGGTGCTTGGATAATATACCCAGTTCTTCATCAGCAGCTGATGTGTATTACCAAATAAAGCTAGTTTAAAGAAAAATCAAACTGTTTTGTTAAGCCTAAAGGTGTATCTGGCTTTGTGGGGGAATAGACAAGGAAATAGAAAATCTAATGGTATATTTCCTTTTTTTCTTTATCTGATTTCTCCCCTTTAATAAATATTAGAGCTAAAAATATGTTTTGCTATTACTAGGCCTAGACTAGTCTATCCTTACAAAGCCTATCTTTAGTCTACTAAAAATTTCATTTTCCTGACCTAGCCCCATTTTCCATTTCCTGACTTGAAGTAAAATCAAGTAATTGGAAGCATTGCATCAAGCCACAATGTCCATTGGGCTTGTATAGCCTAAGCTTAATAGGCTTGCCTGCTTGTGATCTACTGATCCATCCATAATTAATACACCAGCATTCAAACATTCAATTAGATTTTCATCCACAAATATATTGTCAATTAGTGTTGCAGATTTCCCAGTAACTCATGTAAGGATAGTTATCAGTGGATATAGAAAAGAAGAAATTACTAAATTGAGAAAATCTGGACAATCTGAACTTTTAAGGAAGTCAGTATTGAAATCTCCCATTTGCACTTTATATTTAGGTTCACTATTCAAATTTTCCATTAAATTCTCCATCTCCCTAATAAAAATTTCATTTTATGATATTTTATATACTAAACCAATGGTGATTTTTAGGTGATTTATATACTAAACCAACAACTATATTTTTTTTTATCACAATTACATATTGTTGTATAGTCTAACCTTTATTTTCTGGGTTCTAGGCATTTTGTTGAGATTGAGAAGCTAGTATAGCAGGAATGTTAATTTTTCCCATTAAATTTAATGTATTAATAGGGAAATCCTTAGACCTAGGCTATTTGTTACATAGGCCAGATATCCCAGGCTACATACCTTATTGTATTTTCAGTTAACCTGCTTCCAGTTTAACTGCAGCTCAACTAATGCCTGGATATGTCCATAAGCTATTTACAAGTTTGATGATAGGCTAGTTGTTATATTACTATGTTTCTATATTGCTAACAACTCAGTTTATTTCTGGACAAATTTTCGGTTGATGTTGATGTTTCAACGATGCTGCAGAAACATGAGGGTTCATTGCTTTTTTGCAGAGGATGGTCCAAGTTTAAGCTGCAAAAAGGTTTTCTATGGTGATCATTGTAATCGTTGAATCTGCAGTAATGTGAAGGTTTGTTGTTATTGTGAAGGATCCACCAAACCCAGTCAGGAACTCGTATTTTGAGACTATTGCCGGATACAAGCAAGTTCACCTAATGAGAGGATATGTCTCTAGTTAGTAAATGTCTGAAATGAGATTATTCCCAAGTAAAGGAACCTTCCACTCAGGAGGAGAATGTGAAGATCTCCTCCTGAGAGGTATATGGCTGTACCTGGGACCTGGGAATCATTTCATTTTGGGCATTCACTGACAAGCAGGTGACACGGGACATATCCTCACATTAGGTGAACTTCCCTCTATCAGGTGATGGTCTCAAAGTAGTTGAGTTCCTGACTGACAAAACCAAACCATCAAACCTTCAGAAAGTGATGGTTCATTCATATTTGTTATACTTGTTATACTGCAGTTTCAATGTTCAGTGGATCCTGTGGAAAAGCAATGAGCCTTTGGATTTGATTCATATAGCAAAACTAAACATTATGTCTGCTTTCAGACGGCTCATCCTTCAACCTATGTTGAATTCTCCAAAGTGAACACGAGGAAAAAAAGGAGGCGAGAGGGAAATGAGCAGACCATTGATTCTGCTGATGACGCAACCGATGAAAGCATCCCCGAGCCTAAGCAAGAGGATACACCTTTTTCTTTCTTTGAAAAAAAGAAATGTACGAAAAAAAGGGCTGATGAGTTGATTATGAATTACATAGTGTCTGACATGCGCCCACTCTCTACAGTGGAAAGTCATGCATTTAAGCAAATGATTCTGGGGATAAACCCAAGTATCGGACCAATAATGTCAAGGAAAACTCTGGCCGGTAAAATTGATGAGTCTCTGTTAATTGTAAAGAAAGAAATGATTCAGCTCTTTGAAAAAGTAGACTATGTCACTATGACGTGTGATATCTGGTCTTCTAATAATAAGAGCTTTATTGGAGTAACAGCTCATGTGTTAGATAGTCAAAACAAATTTGTGCCTATGGTGCTTGCAGTTAGAAGGTTTGCTGGAGCGCATACCTTCGACAGAATTTCAGACTTGCTGTTTGCAATATTTCGTGAATATGGTCTTGACAAGAATCTGAGCAAAATTCGGGCAATTGTAACAGACAATGCTTCAAACTTCGTCAAAGCTTTTAAGGAGTTAGGAAAATCAAAGGAGCAAGAATCCAGCTCTGAGTTTGCAACCAGTGAGAGTGACACACCTGATGAAGAAAGCATGGATTCCGAATCCGAAGAATTAGATGTTGTTGACGTTGGTAAGATCTTTGACAGGGTGAATGTGACTGATGTCGGGGAACCAGAATTGGGTTCTAGTGTCAATCCCAGAAGTGGTGCACAAGACCAAGATGAACTAGAAGCAGGGGTTAGAGGGACCTCTGATAGTTATTCTGATCTTCCCGACCGTATTGTTAACACAAATGATGACGATAGCGATATTTCTGAGCCCGAAGGGAATGATGGCAGATCGGACTCATTAGGTAATATAGGTATGTACTTACCTCCACACTTTCGCTGCTCTAGTCATACCCTGAACCTTTTGGCCACCACAGATGCCAAGTATGCTTCAAATACGGACGTGAGTTACAAAAGAAATCTGCAGAGTGTCAAGAGCAAGTGTCAGGGCTTATGGAATTCCCTAAGCCACAGCTCAAAAAACAATGACCTATTGAAAGAGGTCTTCGAAAAAAAGCTGATAAGACCCAACGCAACAAGATGGAATTCTGAATACGATGCACTGAAAAGAATTCTTGAGTGTCACATGGCTGGAAAGCTCTCAGCAGTGTGTGATGTCTTGAAAAAACCAAGATTCAAAACAAGTGAGCTTGAATTTCTTGCTGAGTACGTCTCAGTCCTTGAGCCCATAGCAATCGCCCTAGATATGCTTCAGGGTGAGGAGAAAGCCTATTTCGGGACTGTTCTCCCAACTATCAAGTGCTTGGAAAGGAAGTTGGTGAAGTTGCACCAAAGTGTCAAACTCACAAGGGTCTTAACCCAGACGCTGCTCGAAGGACTTGGAAAAAGATTTCCGTTTCTCAGTGGATCTCCAAAGGTTCATTCGGACTACCATCTTGCTACGTGGTCATTGCCGTTTTTCAAGGACAAGTTTGGGAAAGAAGAACACAAGGAACTGGTGCTGGGTTTGATGACAGAGGACGCCATAACAATGAAGCAGAAAATGGGTGCCACTAGTGAAAAAAGCAGTGGCATAGTTCTTGAGAGATCTCCTGAGGCTTTTTTTTACTTTTCGGACGACGAATCAGGAACAAGCACTCAGCAACCAACTGTGGCAAATACGGTCAAGATCGAGATTCTGAGATATCTCAGTGATTCCCGAAAGACTCTCTCGATCTTACAAGAGTACCCGGCAGTGAATTCAGCGTTTCGGAAGTATAATTGTATGCTTCCTACATCGGCCCCAGTTGAGCGTCTCTTTTCGAAAGGTGGCATTATAATGAGTCCAAGGCGTAATTCCTTGGCGGACGGAAGGTTTGAGAGCCTCGTTTTGTTGAAAGCCAATGAGAAATTCAAGGTTTTTCAGCAAAATATGGACGTAGTTTGAGAGTTCGTTTTACTGTTTTGATGGTTTCCTTTTCAACCTATTTTAATGTCACCTTTTGAAAAGCAGATGTCAGAATCAGCTCCTTTTGCGAAACTGTCTTTGAATAATGGCACTGAGCGAATGAATATATATACCGTATGTTGTAAGAAGATTTTATGACTGTGTTAATCGCGTGAATATCCTTTTATTACGGTTTTTTTTTTTACGTTTATTTCCAGAATTTTTTTTTTTTAAATTAATTTTTTTTATAATTATTTAAAATTATTTTTTTAAATAAAAAACCTTTTCAATTTTTTTCTTTTTTTTTTCTCTTTCTTTATTATAATAAATTAAAACATTAATTTAACCTGCTTGTCAGTGGCGTAAGTGTGTGATTGTTGTGCTGGAAAGAGCCTCCCATGGAAGAATTCCCTTTTTTTTTTTAGCTCAATAGTAATTTTAACATCATATAATTTGATTACTTGAAGTAGTACTTGAAGTACTACTTAAGTACTATTTCAGACTACTTATTACTTGAACTACTTAAGTACAATTTTGGTGGATTACTTGATACTTGATACTTAAGTAAAAAAATTGATAGTACTTGGTACTTGTTACTTAAGTAAAAATTTGGAGTACTTGTTACAGCACTGCCCCAGATATACTATTTTATCAACTGGTTTTACTGAGCAATCACCTAGTGATATTAGTAGGAGGGTCATTCTTCCAATTATAAAGCAAAACTTCCGACTTTTGGGAGTTAAATCTCAGACCGACTTTCTCGTAGTTGGACTGCAGACATGAGAATATTTCTGAAAGGCGGTTAAGCGTCCGGCTGAGATTCAGCGTATCATCGGCATAGCACAATAGGGAGATGTCAATGGAACTGAGAATCCATGATGAAGGACAGCTGTCTTGAGGTTCAATAATGTAGTTATTGAAGAAATTGGGGGATAGAACTGCTCCCTGACGGGCACCTTTATGGACTGGTATCAAAGCTGACCGTGGGGCTAGCGGAAGGCCTTTGTCGGGAGGGAGCTTGAGTCGCACGCGAAGGTGAGAATAAATATCACGGAAAGCCCGGATGATATTTGAGTTCACTCCTCTTTTAGCTGAGTTTAGCAACATACGTGCATGAATCAATGAATCATATATATATATATATATATATATATATATATATATATATATATATATAAAACATATATATATATATAAACATATATATATATATATAAATATATATATATATATATATATATATATATATATATATATATATATATATATATATATATATATATATATACAGAGACTATTAGTGAGCCTGTTGCCCAACCTTGCCGCAGGAGGGATAGATCCCTGGGCCCTGTTCTTCCTATGGTTGCACATTTGTTATGGAATTTGGACTATCACTAATATTTTTATATTATTATTTTCAGACAGATTCAGATAAGATTAACGAAGAAGATATGGCAGAATCTCTTAAAGCCGCAGAGAGACAAAGTGAAGAAATGTCTTTACACCTTTCCTTTCTTGCATATCAAACGCCATCTTTAACACACAAATTTGAAAACAAACTTGCCTTCCCTCTTTCACAATTTGATGAAAATGAGCCGTTTACCACTGTTCCAGAGACTCTAGTGTCCATATCACTGCCGCAGGGTAAACATTTTTGAATTTATTTGAAACCCAAATTTGATTGGTTTTTCTACGAATTTATTTTCTTTATTAATTCTATGGTTTTGTGCCCTCCTCATTTGGTCTGATCATTCTACGTGATTAGTGCTGTTTGATTCTAGAAGTGTTTTCATCATGCAGCCATTTGTAGTCTATTTCAAACGTGTATCATATACTAAACGTGAACTCATAAACTAATAGACCAAACACCACATATTTCTTGAACAAATACTGTAGTTAACTCCGTAAGAGACATGGGCTGATCAGTTTTTTAGCTAAGAAAGTAAAATCTAAATTTCACAAAATGCACATCAAAATGAAGCTGTCCATCAGGAATCTCGTTTTGCTAAAAAAAAAAAAGAAAAAAAAAGAAGTCTCAATGACACAAAGTTCTCAAAGAGAGTAGGATAATGTAGATCAGGAGGGTAGTGGTGTGATTCTACATATATTCTATGCGTCTGAGGCACCTACTAAATACTGTTTTCTCTCAAAGGGAGTATCGGCAGGATCATTTAGATGAAGAGGGTATTAGTATGATTCAATATATATTCTACACGTCTGAGCTACCTACTAAAAACCGTTTTCTAAGCTGTTCTCAAAGGGAGTATAAGCAGGATGATTTAGATCAAGATGGTAGTAGTGTGATTCAATAAATACTTTATAAGTCTGGGGAACCTGCTAAGCATTTTCTAAGCTCTTCTCAAAGGCAGTATAAGCAGGATGATTTAGATCAAGGGGGTTGTATGTGACCGAACAACCATTATCCTACTGATCAACCCTTTGAATAGAGCTCAGGAAGCAATTTTGTCAATTATTTCAAGAGTTTGAAAATGTCAGATACGCCCTTTAGGTGCAAACATGACAGTAAAATTATCAATTTTGAAGACATAATCAGTTTCAAGGCAGTGGAGTTGAAGTCACGGAGTCGGAGTTTAATAAATTTTTGCTGAATGTAGTCGGAGTCGGACAAACAGAAATAATGTAAGACACTTTGGAGTCAGAACTATGGAAATACATAAAGGCTGGAGTCAAGTCAACTACTACAAAAATGGCAATAATAAACAAAATTAATTTTGTAGGCTAATTAAAGACTATAATTAGCCTAAAATATTACTTTCCTACCTTTCTCCTGTTAATACCGATTTCTCTCATTAATTTTTGCAGTAAATTAGCAGCAATGTTGAAGTCGGAGTTCTTACTTATTTGAAGAAAATTTTAGGAGTTGAAGCGGTTAGGAGTTAGGGGCTGGAGTTGGTGATAAAGTGTACCGACTCCACAGCCCTGATCAGTTTGTGCAGCAGAAGGGATAACTATAAATGTTCATGTAAAATGAAACTGGATATCATTTACCAGTATCAGGGCCATGTTTAGTCTCCTGAAGTTTATTGATGAGATCCCAGCAGATGCAAGACGTTCATAGCAAACTTTATTTTGAAAATAACAGTTCGTATTTTAGGGAATACGTTTCGATATCCTGAATTTCAGCTCAAGCAAATCTGAATTCGTAAATGAATTAATAATAAGCAATATAATTTCACTGAATTAGTAAGAAGTAATATAGAAGTTAATCCTTACTTTTATTAATCATTTTCTGGAACACAATGTTTGCTAACTGTTTGCGAAATAAAGTAACTTCCAGCTGCAAAATTGTTTAGAACTTTGTTTTTGTGTATAAAAATTACTCCGGTTACTTTAAACTTTTTTTTTTAGAAAAAGTTATAACAAAAGTCCAGGAATCTTCAACGACTATCGCTCACAACTCCTTTTTTCCTGTAATACCAGAGTAAGAGTAATGCAAAGAGTAATGCAATTACTCTTTTCACGTAGTTGATGTGTATATGTCGTAGTGTGTTAATTTAAATAATCAATAAAAAAAAAAATTAAAACTATAAAAAAAATTCAGAAACCTTCAACTGCAATTAGTCAAAACTTGTTTCTTGGTCGGGAGTGTGCAAGACTTGGTCGGGAGTCAATCCGCCTAAGGATTGACTCCTCATTATTTTATCTATCCTCGAAATCTTTATAGCTTCGGATGAAGCCTTTTCGTAATGTTGAATTTAGTTTGATTTTTATCTGATGAAATTGAATAACAATTTATTATTAATTATAGTTATAATGTTATTGATCAAATATTATATTATTGCTCTTAAAATTTTTGTTATTAGTTAATATAACATTAGTATGTGATAATACTTTTTTTTTTATAATCGATTAGTTCAAATTAAAGATTGTATATTTTAAATACTTCAGTAAAAAAATTAAATGAAAATGAAGAGACAACTCATATCTGGGACCCTCACAATAGTGGGACATCACCCTCTTAATTCTCTACTGTTTACGCTAAAGCTAAAATTATGCTTTTTTGAGTGCATGATTAATAAATGTATGTGATATGTCGAAACATTTACCGTAGACAATTTATCTTGAGATTTGAGGGGGGTAAGAGTTTAGAAGACCCTCCCCTTGCTAACGTTTCCAGTCAAATTTCTTTTCGTGTTTTTTTTTCATTTTTAAGTGTAGCTATTTTATACGCTTTTTTTTGTCTACTTTGAAAAAATACTGCATGCCTAGAGTTTATTTTATTCTAAAGAAATTGCTTTAGATTCGGAAGAACTGTCCCGACGCCAAGCAATGTTTGAAGCTGCATGCAATGAAAGTATATCCCCATTTGATGACGATGATATATGGGCTGATAGAGGGGAATTGGGTTTTTCACCTGGCAAAGCCACTGGTACTTCTAGCGATGCTGTCACAAGGTTGGACAAGTCTGGATCGACTAGCTCTGATGATGACTCCGTTGCAGAAATGGGAAATATGAAAATGGAAGTAGATCGTAAGTTTAAGAATAGCCTTACCGTTAGCCTTACCATCTAGAAGATGAAAAAGTGGTTTGGAAGTCTTTAAAAATTCCCATGAATGAATACCGTAATCTTACCATCTAGAAAATGAAAAGGAGGCTTGGAAGTCTTTAAAAATTCATAAGAATCAATATCGTAGCCTTACCATCTAGAAAATGAAAAGGAGGTTTGGAAGTTTTTAAAAATTCACATGAATGAATACCGTAGCCTTACCATCTAGAAAATGAAAAGGAGGTTTGGAAGTCTTTAAGAATTTACATGAATGAATACCGTAGCCTTACCATCTAGAAAATAAAAAAGGAGGTTTGGAAATCTTAAAAAATTCATATGAATGAATGACTTATTCTTACCATCTAGGAGATAAAAAAGAGGCTTGGGAGTCTTTAGAAATTCACATGAACGAATACTGTAGCCTTATCATCTAGAAGATAAAAAAGAGGTTTGGAAGTGTGTAAAATTAAAGGCAGCAATGTGCCCAGCAATTCACGTTTTTTAATCTTTTCTTTTGGGGGGTGAAATTTTCTTTTTGAAAGTTGGAAATATTCGTCCAGAGTAGACAACGTAGTTTGAAAATTTCAAGGCTTTCCTAATAGTTGGCAAAAACAAACTGCATCATAAGGAATGCTTGAACACACTCTGGATGTTTCTGTGAAAGCATTTCCATGTCCAGCTTTGCTTAGTTAGATAAATTTCGTCTCAAAGTACACTTTTTTCTTCTTTTTCCTCATAGAGTATGAATCCTAAGGTCTGTGAATCCTAAGTTCAGATTCTTTCACCTCTCTTTCATTAAAATAAAAAAAAAAATTGGAACTCTTTGAAGACTTCCTAGTCTTTGAAGACTTTAATTAAAAAAAAATGTTTTTTTTTCAACTAAAATTAAGGAGTAACGTTAAAACTTGAAACGTACAGAAATAATTCCGTATACGAAAGGGGTTGTACCCTCCTTGATAATCTAATTTTTCTGCTAAACTTTTTAAATACTTTTAAAAAAGGTTCTGATTCTAATTAAACGGCCCTTATGCTTCAGGAGTCGGTAAAGAATTGGGAGAAAAGGTCAAACTTTAGCGTAAAGAGCGGGGTATTGAGGAGGAGGCAATCCCTTTCATATATGGAATAACTTATGTTCGTTCAAGTTTAACGTTGCTCCTAACTGTTATCTGAAAAAGCATTTAATCTCTAATCAAGTTTCAAATAATCCCGGAAAATCTGCCTCCTGCTCCATGGGAAATCCCCCTCCCCCCACAAAAATCCCCCATGCTCACTTTCTCCTGCGTAAAATCCGTCCTGGTAATTACCCAGAAAAATTCAATCCCCACTGTAAATTCCCACAGAAAATGTCTTGCAGACGAATCCGCCTGAATGATTCTCCCTTTGCAAATTTCCATTTGAACAAAGACTATTTTTTAAATTCTATGCCTGATTCTTTTCCAAGTCAAAAACTCCCTATGTGGAAATTTTCTCCGGAAGTCCTCCCCCCCCCCCCCTCAATGGAAAGTTTCTTCCGTGAAAAATTTGCGCGTAGAGGATTTTTCCCGGTAATAATTCTCCCGCGGACCGTCTTTCGAAAATAAGGCAAGTTCTCTCAGGCTCGTAGCTTTTAAAGGATAATATTAAACTTAATGATTCTTGTATATTTAGAATCATCATAAAAAGCTTAGAGTTTTGATTACCATTGGGCTCAGTCTCTCTTTTCTAAAAAGCTTTGTATCACAGATTGGGCTCTGTCTCTCTTTTGGGCTCAGTCAAATTGGGCTCAGCACATTGGGCTCAGTCTCTTTTCTAAAAAGCTTGTATCACAAATTGGGCTCAGTCTCTCTTTTGGGCTTAGTCAAATTGGGCTCAGCACATTGGGCTCAGTCTCTCTTTTCTAAAAAGCTTTTTATCACAAATTGGGCTCAGTCTCTCTTTTGGGCTCAGTCAAATTGGGCTCAGCACATTGGGCTCAGTCTCTTTTCTAAAAAGCTTGTATCACAAATTGGGCTCAGTCTCTCTTTTGGGCTCAGTCAAATTGGGCTCAGCACATTGGGCTCAGTCTCTCTTTTCTAAAAAGCTTTGTATCACAAATTGTTTGAAAGGCAGGGCTGTGCCCAGAAAATCACAAATTTTTAAATCCTTTCTTTTGGGAGGGAAAGTCCCCTTTTGAGAATTTTTAAATATTTATCCTGAGTAAACTTCTTAATTCTTTTCCATGCTTCCATTGGAAAAAGGAAAAAACAACCTAATTTTTACTTTGTATTAGATTGATTTTGAAGTTCATTTTTTTTCATTCTGTTTTCTTCACAAAATGTGTGAGGTTCATGAACTTCATGGGGGGTTTCTTGCACCTCTTATCAACCTCTTATTCATTAAAGTAAGAAAAACGAAACAATATTTTTTTTAATTCTATTTTCTTCACAAAATGTGTGAGGTTCATGAACTTCATGGGTGGTTTCTTGCACCTCTTATTCATTAAAGTAAGAAAAACGAAACAGTATCTTTTTTTAATATTTTTGATTCTTTTTTATTCACAAAATGTGTGATGTTCATGAACTTCATGGGTGGTTTCTTGCACCTCTAATTCATTAAAGTAAGAAAAACTAAACAGTATCTTTTTTTTCATATTTTTCATTCTGTTTTCTTCACAAAATGTGTGAGGTTCATGAACTTCATGGGGGGTTTCTTGCACCTCTTATCAACCTCTTATTCATTAAAGTAAGAAAAACGAAACAATATTTTTTTTCATTCTATTTTCTTCACAAAATGTGTGAGGTTCATGAACTTCATGGGTGGTTTCTTGCACCTCTTATTCATTAAATTAAGAAAAACGAAACAGTATCTTTTTTTCATATTTTTTATTCTGTTTTATTCACAAAATGTGTGAGGTTCATGATCTTCATGGGTGGTTTCTTGCACCTCTTATTCATTAAAGTAAGAAAAACTAAACAGTATCTTTTTTTTCATATTTTTCATTCTGTTTTCTTCACAAAATGTGTGATGTTCATGAACTTCATGGGTGGTTTCTTGCACCTCTAATTCATTAAAGTAATAAAAACTAAACATTATCTATTTTTTAATATTTTTCATTCTGTTTTCTTCACAAAATGTGTGAGGTTCATGAACTTCATGGGGGGTTTCTTGCACCTCTCGTTCATTAAAGTAAGAAAAACGAAACAATATCTCGTACTTAAAACGAATGAAAATCACCACAAATAAGAGAGAGGTTAATGCCCCTTAAAACCTCTTTAGACCACAATGTTCATTAAACGGTTGTGTACCGAGCAGCATTGTTTTATTTATCATAGCATCAAAAATGCTTCGACAAAAGAAAATCATAATATTAATCAAGATTTATAAGTAAAACCTATTGTGGATGCGAAAGTACTTTGAAAACTGACTTTACTTAGTTAATTGAAATTAGTTTTGTGGATGATTAAAGAATAAATGGTAAACGAAAGAATAAAAAATGAAATGGTTTCATTTTTGGGATGTCATTTGATAATAGAAATTAGTTTCATGGCTGATGAATGAATAAATGGTCAATGAGTAAATAAAAAGTGCAATGGTGTCATTTTAGGCATGTCATTTATTAATTAAAATTAGTATCGTGGATGATTAATAAATAAATGGTAAATGAATGGAAAAAATGAAATGGCGTAATTTCGACATCTTTTGTTTTTAAAAATAGGTGCAAAATTTCTGCTCTCTTTAAAAAAGAATGGCGGCTGATTTTGGAAGAAAGCACAAATAAATGTGAAAATTCTTAGTCATTAACCTAAAAATCAATGAAACTTGAGCTTGGATTAAATTAAAAGCGCCTATGAAAGAATTCAGTGAAGATATGCTGGAGAAAAAAAAGTTTAGAATTTGGTTTATAAGGTTGTTTTAGGGCCGTATCCAAATTTTTTTTCGGAAGGTGTTTTACACAAAAATTATTTCGGGGGTGGGGGGGGGGGGTACACAAAAAACCCTCAAAAAACGAATAAAAAATTTGTTTATATCCATTTTTGTTACGTTTTTATGAGTCATACAAACATTTCGGGGGGGGGGGGGGGCAAAAATCTTATCCCCCCTGGATAAGGCCTTGGGTTGTTTTATATTTTATTATTTTATGTTATGTTATTTATTACTGTTATTATATTCTTTATGTTTATATATTGCTATTTACATATTCTTAGTAAATATTGTCAAAATGTTATTTATTATTTATATTATGTTTATTATTTTATTAGGCTATTTTATAAACTTCACATTACTTTAGATTTTATGCTCACTTTTTGCTATGTAATGACTTAAGTGTTCACGAGTGATCACACTTAAGTGTGATCTAAAATAAAAAGACTTAAAGACTCGTTCTGTCGTTTGATTAGTTTTTATCAATTTTTGATGTTAAATATTATGGCAAATCTACAAGTTCTATTGGAGACATGCAAATAAGGCAAGTTACGGTCTCCCCCCTTTCTGCAGAAGTTATTACACCAACTTGTCGTTTACCCCTACAAGCAATGATTTTTGAATGGTTCTTAGGGTTCACTGAAACACCAGTTTCATCACAACTGAATATCTGCGACGCTGTAAGTTTGTGCTTATCTACCAATTGAGTGAGTAGCGAAAAAAAAACTATCCACATTCACTCTATTAAATCCCATCATCGTCAGACCAAGTCCTTCATCGTCAGACCAAATAACCGCGCCTCCATAGCACGCAAAAAATAACGCAAAGGACACTAGAAGTGTTAATTTCCGTTCGAATGAGCCCTCTCTCCATATTCTAGGACTATTTGGTCGATACGATCACCCCTGGGAAAAAACACGCATCCGTAATCTTTCTTCTGCAAAAAAAAAAAAAAAAAAAAAAAAAAAAAAAAAAAATTCCACATTTTTGAAGGTAGGAACTTGAAACCTATACAGTAAGATTCTCTGATACGCTGAATCTGATTTGCCTCAGCATTTATGAAAAAAATATATGATGATATACTGTTGTAAGCTACAGCGATGACAGTGGTCAAGTACGTTTCTGAAGCATAGGCGCTCGAAAACAGAGGAAGATTTGCTAGATATTTTCCAGAGAAATTCTCTACGGGTTGTTTTGAGTACCCGACTGACTGACTGTATTGCAAGCTGTAGGCTGTACGAAAGGTGTGGTTCAATCCCGTGTCTAGGGCTATTATCAGAGAAAGATTGATATGGCTAGGGCACGTTCTGCGAATGAAGGAGGACGGAATGCCGAAGATTTCCTTTTCGGTAAACCCTCTAGGGCTAAAAGAAAAGCAGGTGGTCCTCTGTTGGGGTGGGAGGATGTCGTAAGGAAAGATTTAAGGGAAATTGGAACTTCTCGGGAGGGTGTAAAGAGTAAGGCTTTGAATAGATTGGATAAAGGAGGACCGTGGGTAACTATGTTGGACTCGGGTGGCTTGGTGCTGCGGTAAGTTGTTAGTGGTAGTAGTAGTATTATATGGAGGATTGAGATATAGCGGATGTGAGACATCAAAATTCAATTCTAGCCGCAAAAAGGTCAGAGGTCATAGAAATTCTGGTGAGGTACCTGGCATTTAAAGAAGTCCAACATTTGGTGTCTGCTATATAAAATCCAAATTTCTACTGAGGAATTTTTTTTTCCTAAGATGCTGAAAAAGTACGGTTTATAGAAAATGATGTCGAAAGTGTCAGAAAAATGAAGTTGGTAGAACATTTTTGCTGTACTCAAATGAAACGGAATATTTTCTCACTTTTAAATCTTGCAAATTTAATCTGTTGATTTCTTTTTTTTTAATTTCTGAAATTTAAATTTAGAAAAATATACTGCACCAAAATTTGAGTTTAAAATAATGATATATTTAAACTTAGCATAAAATAATGCGACGCAATTAAAATAACGAAATTTAACTCGCGCAATTCTATTTTTCAGATAATTATCTCTATGTATAAAGGATTTTAGTTTTTACTGAGCTCATTTTTGTATTATAGCTTGGAGTTCTTTGTCCACTCCTAACCAGCAAGCAACCACCTCGTTAGATAATCCTTGGGATAGTGAAAGTCGTGATGCAACTGAATTTGGCAACTCTGACAATTGGGCAAATTTTGACAGCGCTAATTTTGAAAGTTTTGACTCGTCTAAATTCAATGAGAAAGGTGATGCAACTAGCCCATGGGAAGTTAACACAGTTCCAGAAACAAATTTGGTCACGCCTGCTATAGAGAACAAAGAGGAGAGCGAAATAATCCCCAATGGACCTACCGAATAAATCGTGTGCCGGTAATCACTTTTAACTTTTTTTAAAGCAATTTTCTGGCTCACTGCTGCCCTTCTGATTAATATCTATTGGTTCTTTATTTTTCATCATTATCATCAGTAGTTGCCAGTGGTAAATCTAGGTGTTTTACCCATAACTTTTGCGCCATTTCGACTTATATTTAAAGATATCTATTGTGAAATGAAAAGGGGGGGGGGAGGAATTATCACAATTCTGTTATAGCTGCAAAACGACCAAAGGTCAGTGAGCTGTATCTTAAAAAGCCTAACCTATGATACCTGCTATTTAGAGTCAGCATTTCTATTGAGAAGTTGTTTTTTCAATAACGCATGCAGAAGAACTTTTGATAGATCTTGTTTTGGATGATCTTGCTAGAACATTATTTGGTTAAAACAATTAAAAAATTTTACTACGGGAGTTCACAGTAATATAATAAAATGTATCTAAACTCATTATAAAAAGCAGCATTAGGAACGCAATTCATTTTCATATACTAATTAAAAATAATTTTATGGAAAAATATGACCTAAAGCAGAACTCAGAAGCAGTGGAATTGGTACTGCAAACTGGTCTTTTCATATAAACCAGAAGGAAGAAAGAAACTGAGAAGAAAACAGAAATTTTATGAGAAATTTCACAAAAATTACACTTTTTTGAGTAGCCAGTAAAAAGAATGCATAAAATTCATAGATAGAATACATAAAAATGAATACATAAAATGCATAAATAGAGTACCAAAAAAGAGTACATAAAATGCATAAATAGAGTACATAAAAAAGAGTACATAAAATGCATAAATATAGTACCTAAAATGCATAAATAGAGTAAATAAAATGCATAAATAGAGTACATAAAATGCATAAATAGAGTACATAAAAAAGAGCACATAAAATGCATAAATAGAGTACATAAAATGCTCTTGATAAATTGTTCGGCTGCTTAGTGCCTACTCAATAATTCAGCCAAGTAGATTGGTTCTACCTATTACAAAGCTCACAATCCTTTCTCTAATGTCATTGATAGTACTAACCTCAACCAGCTACTAACATAATTTCCTACCTTAACCGCAGCAATGTTACTCTCGTAAGTATTCTTAACTAAGTGTAAGCCAACTAAACTTTGGTTTGACCTTATATCTAGTTCTGAATACTAGCCAAAATTTGAGAGCAAATAGATTCGGGTTCAAAAAATTAGAATTACTGAATCTTTGTGTTAGTAGAATCTCATTGCAAATAGGTATTAAGACGTACATTTTTTTTGTGACTTGAACCTCAACTGCAGTTCAACCAAAAAGCCCCTCAAATGCAGTTCAACCAAAAAGCACCTCAACTGCAGTTCAACCAAAAAGCACCTCAACTGCATTTCAACCAAAAAGCACCTCAACTGCAGTTAACCAAAAACAGAATTTGCTCAGCCAATAAAGCTCCACGAGATATTGTTTATCAAAATGGTGCTCTAAACATACATAGAATTTACATATTAAAATTTCAATGACAGAAGGCAAATTTTCAACCAGAAAGGAAAGCAAAGCAAATTATACAAATCATTTCAGAAAGCAAATTGTAGCTACACAAGCTATATTTAGGCTAAATAGGGCTCTAAAAACGTAAGGATTTTAGCTTTTGTAATATAACTGACAGAAATTGTGTTCAGTCAATATAGCTTTATATCTAGCTTTTCTATTACCTTTTCTACTATAAGTTACAGAAGAAGAGGATTTGTTCAGCCTAAGTAGCTCTACAAAAGGTATGTCAAAATTGCTGGCTGCATGTGTCCCACATTGTCAATTTTCACTTCTCACTGTCAAAGTAAATATTGGAGTTTTTTGTAAACTACATTCACATGTTTTGCACATGCAATGAAAAATCTACTCAAAAACTTTTTCGCATGTTGACCAATGGTCTGCGTTGCGCAGGTACCGATACCCTGATTCGACGCCTTTGGCTAGGAGTACAATGCGTGATTGGGGGCAAATCATCCGACGCTTTCCGTGTGTTCCCCCCAGAATTCCCAGGGTAACCATTTAAGACTGGGTCGACTCTGACTGAGCTTACAGAGTCACACCATTGACCGAATACCGAATAACCGAAATACCGTTCCAAACCGAATAACCAGCGACACCACTGACCTCAGGATTTCAAGTCCGGAGCGTTAACCACTCGGCTATTATGATTTACCTTGCCAATGTACCTAGTAATGTTCAATCGGGTTGATCTACTCGCACTACGCTTGATTTTTACGTATGATATGTAGGAGAATATGTCCACTTTCTCATGAATATTTTCCCCATAAAACCAACTTACGTTTTAATGCGTTAATTTTACCATACATTTTTTTTCAAATCGTTCCCTCCCCTGTAGTGATGAATTTAAATCATTCAGATGTTTTATAATATCAACCATGAACACTAAATCTTGCAGACAGAATGGACCACTAAACAAGGTTGCTGGTTGGGTTTTGAGTCTAAAAATTGACATATTTCATCTTTCAATTCTATGAATGGCTTCAGAAACTTCGAGCAGTTACATATGCAGTACTTGATCAGGTAGTGCCTCCACGCGTAGTAAACTCCTGCTCTTATTGTTCAGTACACGTTTGTGTTTTGCTCGAGTTTAATCAGTTTGCGCCAATTGTTGAGCCGCAACTTAAGTAGCGGGCGGAGATTGGCGGAGAACCAAGTTTTTGTCATGCGCATTGCATTATCTTTTAAGAATTTTTGTGCACGAATGTAATAGAGATAAATAACGTTTTGTAATATACGATTAGTTTATTAAATCTTATAAGATCATGTGAATTAAATTAGTGACCATTTTCTGCTTTCCTAAGCGAGATAGTAAGAAATTATTCCGAGGTCTGCTGGCTATCGGAGGCGACGCTATAGCGTTGCCTAGCTATCAGAGGCGACGTTATAGCGTTGCCTATAATAAAGGCCATACGGCTCCAATGTTTTATTATTATTAATTAAAAAAAACTTTCCGAAAAATAAGATTTTTCAAAGAAAAGTAAAGGCCATTCTAAACTTCAGCTCAGCAGATACAAATACCTGTTAAAATTCAAACGACCAGAAATTACTATTAAAGAGTAATGAAACTCAAAACAAACAGAAATTAAATAAACAATCATAGCAAATAACATACAACAAGTAATAGTATAAAAGAATAAATAAATCTTAAAGCGAGTAATGCTGAGATTGAATATGAAAATCAAGCTTAAAATTTAAAAAAAATATTTTTCTATTGAAGTATAAATGAAACTTAATACGAACAGAAATTAAATAAACAATCAATGTAAAGGAACATACAATAGATATTAATGTATATGAATAAATAAATCTTAAAACGAGTGAAACTTAAGTTAAATATGCAAATCAAGCTTAAAATGAACAAAAATCACTACAAACAAGAGTTTTGGTATCGCATCCTTCTCTCACAGTAAAAGTCTAAAACCTACTGCGTCATTGGCGCTTTTCTGAAAACCAATTTTATTACAAATATTTTCTTTTGTACTTAATATTGAAAATAAATATTGAAATTATTGTAAAATTTTGAACTGATGAGCTTTCAGCAATTAATATCATTATATATCAACTATTCAGTTTAATTTATTAGTTCTTTCCATAACTATTCAAAACAAATATAGTTTAACTACAAACAAGAGTTTGAATACTGCCCCCTTCCTTAGCTATAAATAAAAACCAAAAGCCTACTGCGCCATTTGCGCTTAACTGAGAACGAATTATATTACAAATATTTTCTTTTCCAATTCTTACAGCATTGAAAATAAAAATGAAATTACAGTGAAATAGAATCTTGAACTGATGGATCTTTAAGCAATTAATATCATTATACATCAAATATTTAATTTCATGTTGTTTATACTTTCCAAGACTGTTCAAGACGCATATATTTTTCAGTAAAGCGCCAATGACGCAGTAGGTTTTAGGCTTTTACAGTGAGAGAAGGAGGCGATACCCAAATTCTTGTTTGTAGTGATTTTTGTTCGTTTCAAGTTTGATTTGCATATTCAATTTAGGTTTCACTCGTTTTGAGATTTATTTGCTTATTTACATTAATATCTAATTATGTTTGTTTGCATTGATTGCTTATTTAATTTATGTTCGTTTTAAGTTTCATTTATGCTTCAATAGCAATTTTTTTTCATTTTAAGCTTGGTTTTCACATTCAATCTAAGCATTACTCGCTTTAAAATCCATTTATTCATTTATATTATTACTTGTTGTATGTTATTTGCAATGATTGTTTATTTAATTTCTGTTCGTTTTGGGTTTCATCTATTCTTTAATAGTAATTTCTAGTTGTTTTAATTTTAACAGGTATTTGTATCTGCTGAGCTTAAGTTTAAAATGGCCTTTACTTTTCTTTGAAAAACTTATTTTTGGAAAGTTTTTTTTAAATTATTTTTGTTCGTTTTTGATTGCAATTAAATAAAAAAAACAAGTTTTTAAAACTGAAAGTAAGGAACGACGTTAAAACTTAAAACGAACAGAAATTATTCCGTGTATTAAAGGGGTTGTCCCCTCCTCAACGCCTCGCTCTCTACGCTAAAGTTTTTTATTGTTTTAAAAAATAAAGTTGTGAGACAGATACAAACTTTAGCGTAAAGAGCGAGGCGTTGAGGAGGGGACTGCCCGTTTCATATACGGAATAATTTCTGTTCGTTTTAAGTTTTAATGTCGCTCCTTGCTTTCAGTTTAAAAAACTTGTTTTGTTTTTTTTGTTTAATTTCTGATTGTTTTTTAGTTAATGCAGCTTTTATTTTGGCTAACCGTCATTGAATAAGTAAACAAAATTTGCATAAAAATTCTACTTTTCTTTTGCTAAATGGATGTCTTTACAAATTAACTTACGTAACTAACTTCTATATTCGTATATTTTTCTTCTGGCAAAAAATACAAAGTTGCAGATTTTTGGAGATATGAGCTTGAAACCTATGTAATAGGGTTTTCTGATCTGTATTAGGGTTTGCTGAATCCGACGGTGTGATTTTCATTAAAATTCTTTCACTTGTAGGGGATGTTTCCCCCCTCTTTAAAAAATCGGGTAAATTTTCTCAGGCTCGTAGCCTTTGATGAGTAATACGAAACTTAATAAAATCTATAAATTTAGAATCAGCATTATAAAAACATTCTTTTTATACATTTATTGACATCAAAATTCCGTTTTTAAAAGTTTCGATTACTATTGAGCCGTATCGCTTGTTTTTTTATTGTTTGTTTTTATTACGTATATGAGGGGGTTCTGCCCTTAGTCAATACCACGCCCTTTACGTTAAAAGTTAAAAAAATTTTGATTAACAAACCTCTGAATCACAAAGACCGTTTAATTAGAATAGATAGCTCTTTTGAAAGCACTAAAAAAAACTGTAGCGTAAAGAGCGAGGTATTGACTTTGGGAGAACCCCCTCACATACGTTATAATTTCTGTTCGTTTTAAGTTCTAATGTTGCCTCTTACTTTCAGTTGAAAAAACTGTTTGTTTTTTTTGTTTAATTTCTGATCGTTTTTTTAAATAATGCTTGGAAATCCGGCGCCCCCTTCATAGAAATGTCCCTTAACCCAAAGAAACATCCTCCACGGATCTCCAGAGTAACCCCCTCCTCTAGCCCCCCCCTCCAGAAAAAAATCCTTCCTGAAAATGTCTGTATACTTCCCAATAACCAATAAATAATGCTGGCAAGTCCGGCGCCCCCTTCATGGCAATTTTCCTTCCCCCATGCAACCTTCCGTCATGGACCGAGCCTGCAACATAACCCCCGACCCACCCTTCGCTCCCACTACCAGAAAAAAACCTTCCTGAAAACTTCTGTATACTTCCTAATAACCAATACTTTATGTTAACATTGGGTAAAGTTCATAACTTTTAGCCCTCCCCCTGGGGACTTCGGGGGATTAAGTCATCCTAAAAGACACTGTTATCATATTTTCGACCATGTTGAACAAAATGGCCATCTCAAAATTTTAATTGGGTGACTTTGGGGAAAAAAATGAGTGTGGGAGGGGGCCTAGTTGCCCTCCATTTTTTAGTCACTTAAAAAGGGCACGAGAACTTTTAATTCCCGTTACAATGAGCCCTCCCACGATATTCCAGGACCACTGGGTCGATACGATTACCCTTGGGAAAAAGAAAAAAAAACAAAAAAACAAATAAATACGCATCCGTGATCTTTCTTCTGACAAAAAATCGAACATTCCACATTTTTGCAGATAGGAGCTTGAAACGTCTACAGTAGGGTTTTCTGATACAGTGAATATGGTGGTGTGATTTTCATAGAGATTTTATAACTTTTAGGGGGTCTTTCCCCCTTTTTTCGAAAATCAGCCAAATTTTCTCAGGCGCGTAACTTTTGATGGGTAGCACTAAACTTGATGAAAGTTATTTGAAATCAGCATTGAAATCTGATTCTTTTGATGTATCTATTGGTATCAAAAACCCGTTTTCTAGAGTTTCGGTTACCATTGAGCCGGGTCGCTCCTCACTTACAGTTCATTACCACAAACTGTTTGAAAAATTTCAAGTTTTTAAAAATTCTCTATTTCAAAATCAAACTTTTTAAATAAAATCAAATCTCTATCAAAGTGAAAAAATGGGTTTTGTGTCAACCTCGGAGTTTTTATTATCTGATGTTCGAACTATTTTAACAAAATGGCCATCTCAAAATTTTTATCGGATGGGTTTAAGGAAAAAAGGGCGTGGGGGGGGTATAATTGCCCTTCGGTCCCTTTTGACTCTTTAAAAGTGAACTAGAGATTTTTATTTTCAATCAAATGAACCCTCTCTGAAGTTTATATGAGCATTCTTTCGATAAGAACCATATATACCCCCAGAGTATAACTTAAAACACCAGTCCCTGGGCCCTGGGGGTTGTGTCAACCCATGAGTTTTAACATGTGATGTTTGAACTATTTTTAACAAAGTGGTCACCTCAAATTTTTATTGGATGGGTTTATCCATCCAATAAACCCAAAGGCGTGGTGGGCAGGAGGGACTAGTTCTCCTTCAATCTTTTTTACTCTGAGAACATGAACTAGATCTTTTAATTTTCATTCAAATGATCCCTCTCTGAAGTTTTTACAAGCATCCCTTTCATAATAACCATGTACAGACTCAGGACATAGCTTACAATGCCTACCCCCCGGACCCAGAGGGGTTATGTTGACACCGGAATTTTTGTTATCTGACCTTTGAACTGATTTAAAAAATGGCTATCTCAAAATTTGTGTCGGATGGGCTTGGGGAAAAAGGGCGTGGAGGGGGGTGGGAGTGCTAGGGGCCCTCCGATATCTCTTGACTCTTAAAAATTGAATTAGAACTTTCAATTTCCATTCAAATGAGCCCTCTCTGAAGTTTATACGAGCATCCCTTTCATAAGAACCATATACAGCCCCAGGACATAGCTTACAATAAAATGGAAATTGAAAGATATCGGAGGGTAACCAGCCCCCCCCCCCCCTCCAACGCCCTTTTTTCCGAAACGCATCCGATAAAAATTTTGAGATAGCTATTTTGTTGAAAGTAGTTCGAAGATCATATAACAAAACTCCAGTTTCGACACAACCTTCTAGGGCCCGGGGGCAGGCGTTGTAAGTTATGCCCTGGTGGCACATATGGTTCTTATGGAAGGGATGCTCGTATAAACTTCAAAGATGGCTCATTTGATTGAAAACTGAAAGTTCTAGTTCACTTTTTAAGAGTCAAAAGAGATTGGAGGGCACCCAGCCCCCCCCCACTCCATGCCCTTTTTTCTCAAACCCATCCAATAAGAACTTTGAGATAGCTATTGTTTTTAGAAATAGTTCAAAGACCATATAACAAAAACTTCGGGGTCGACACAGCCCCCCAGGGTCCGAGGGCAGGCGTTGTAAGTTATGGCCCGTGGGAGTATATGGTTCTTATGGAAGGGATGCTCGTAAAAACTTCAGAGAGGCTCATTTGATTGGATATTGAAAGTTCTAGTTCAGTTTTTGAGAGTCGAAAGAGATTGGAAGGCAGCTAGCCCCACGCCCCTTTTTTCCCCAAATGCGTCCGATAAAAATTTTTCAAGTTCAAGTTTCATTTATTTTCCATAAATAAAAATAACAAAAACAATACCCCAAAGGGCTCAATGGCCCGTTATTTCGGAAACGACATAGAATAAAAGACTAATATTAAAAGACTCCCTAATGCATATATAAAAGACTCCTAATATCAAAGACTCCCTA
Organism: Artemia sp. Qi Xiang Cuo; assembly: GCF_049724085.1. Classification (NCBI taxonomy): domain Eukaryota; kingdom Metazoa; phylum Arthropoda; class Branchiopoda; order Anostraca; family Artemiidae; genus Artemia; species Artemia sp. Qi Xiang Cuo. Next base: position 86,210,134 of record NC_142795.1, on the reverse strand, counting down.
AATGCATCAGATAAGAATTTTGAGAAGGATATTTTGTTAAAAATAGTTCAAAGTTCAGATAACAAAAACTCCGGTGTCGACACAGCCCCCTAGGGCCCGGGGATAGGCGTTGTATGTTGTGCCCTCGGGGCATATATGGTTGTTATGGAAGGGATGCTCGTATAAACTTCATAGAGGGTTCATTTGATTGGAAATTGAAATTTATAATTCACTTTTTAAGAGCCAAAAGTAATCGGAGGGCATCTAGCCTCCCCCCACACTCCAATTTTTTTTTCCCAGAGGCACTTCCTTATAGAAGAGTCGTCGTACAAACTTCAAAGGGGGCTCATTCGATTGGAAATCTATAACTTGAAATTTCCAATCAAATGAACTCTTTCTAAGATTTATACGAACAGTCCTACAGTATGAACCCAATATGACCCCAGATCATAATCAACAACCCGTGTCCGGAAAACGGTGGGCGAATTGCCCTTCTCTTAGGTATAAGTCCATGGATTTGCAACTATGGTTAACATAATAAAGATCTAAAAAATTTGATTGGATGTGCTTGCGGAAATGGTGGGCGTGGAAGGGGTGCTAGTTGCCTTCCAATCACTTTCGACTATTCAAAAGGGCACTAGCCATTTATATTTCCAATCGAATGAGCCCTTTTTGAAGTTTCTACGACAACGCTTTCTACAGAAACCTTTTATGTCCCCAGGGCATAACTTACAACCCTTGCCCTGAGGGCTGTGGGGGGGGGGCTGTCAATCTTAAAGACATAATTTCCAGAATTTTCAACTACTTTGAACAAAATGGCTATCTCAAAATTTTGATTGGATGTATTTGGGGAAAAGGCGAGCGTGAGAGGGGGGTTAGTTGCCCTCCAATCACTTTCGACCATTAAAAAGGAACTAGCCCTTTGAATTTCCAATCGAATGAGTCAACTTGTGTAGCTCACTTGCTCCTTAATAGGGACCTTTTTGAAGTTTCTACGACAAAGCTTTCTATAAAAACCTTGTATCCCCCCAGGACATAACTTACAACCCCCGCCCTGGGGGCTGTGGGGGAGTGTCCTCCTCAAAAACATAATTTCTATCTGGAAATCAACTCCGTAGAACAAAATGGCTTTCTCAAAATTTTGATTGGATGTGTTTGGGGAAATGGTGGACGTGGAAGGAGTGTTAGTTTCCTTCCAATCACTTTTGACCCATAAAAAGGGCACTAGAACTCTTGATTTCCGATCGAATGAGCCACATTTGAAGTCTATACGACGACCCCTTCCATGTGAACTGCCTCTGGGAAAATAAATGAAAATAATAATAAAACATTGGAGCCGTATGGCCTTTACTATAATCCTGGTTGGACTATATTCTTACTTTACTTTACTATACTACAATCCTGGTTGAACTTCGCTGAAGTAAGGATGCTAGGACTGCTTTGAAAAATTTTAATTTTTGGTTTTGATTGGTCGCATGTTGTTGTTGGTCTTTTTTCTTTTATATATTTTTGTCTTGCTGAGGACGGCCCTTGGACATAGGGCCAAAATATTCATTCAAATTATCTCCACTGTCTTGCAAAAAGATTTCCCTATTGTTCTACGTGCTTTTGTTGTTTGTCCTTTACTATAGGCAACGCTATAGCGTTGCCTCTGATTGTTTATTTTTTTTCGCCCCCGACGGCAAATATAAACCAAATATAAACGGATGAAGGTAATAAGATAAATATAAATGGATTGGAACAGTACAGCTTACCGATACAGCTCACACCTCACTAAGTACGAAAACTACAGAGAAATGAAACACCAATTTGAGTTTACCTCTTTTCTAGCACCTTACCTTTTTTCCTTTTTAGCTTTACCCTCTTTACTTTTTTTCTCAAGTCATTGAATTACCTGAATAAATTGAATTTTTGCCATAATAAGGAGCATTCACACTCTTGTTGGGAATCCGGTCGCGTCTAAGATTTGAAACTGAGAGAATAAATCTAAAAAAAAAATCATCTACAAACCTGTAACTCTAAATAAAAAAAATGCTGCTGAGCTCACACAATGATTATTTCTAGCTTCTGAAATATAGAATTCATTCGATCATCCCAAGACTACTTATCAGAAAAGCTCTATTACTTATCCTAAGAGCTTCAGAAGATGTAAGTGACATAAGAGGTTACTAGGATCCCTACTTAAATATTTTCGAAGACCATGCGACCTTTCTATGACGAACAACTAAATGTTCAATAGGGCTAAATCCTTTTATTAGACAGTGACATTGTTTACTTGAAACGGTATGGATTAGTTTTCGGATAAGTTAAACCTGCTAACACCGGAAAATTGAGGATAAATGAGGGTAACTGACGTCGTATGCAAATAGGGGGAGGGGGCTAACGAGTTAAAAATCTCCCCCCCCCAAACTATTGTCCGAGTCGAAAATTTGCAACAAAAATGCACATAAGCAAATTTTTGATGTTTTTTTAAAGTTTTCTTTTGTAAAAAAACTTAAAACATTCAGGGGCAAAACTATTAATACACTGAAACACAAATACTGCAGCTTGGTTGTCTCTTATTTGACCAGCATTAAGGAGCTTCTGGGATGTAAAACAAGCACAGGTGTCAATCACATTTTTCTAACAGCTTTATTTTGTAGAACTTGCACTCTCCTATCTATGTTTGTAAATTTGCTCCCTTTTCTTTCAGACAAGAAGTTGCAATGGTCTTCGCATTTATGGATGTCTCCTGGGAATCAACCAGTGACTAGTGTGGTTTTTATTTTTGATACAAATAAGATGAAATGATAGTACATTCCTGTTTATGCGTATAGGTCTTGTTGATTACTTTGAAAAAATCGAGCTTTGTAGAATGAACACTTTTATTTTTGTCCAACGATGCAAGGTGCATACTTGCAGTTCCTGTAAACTTGGTTGTAATATTGAATTGAATATTTGGTTCACATTAAACAGTTGTTATAGACAGTTTCTTTTATTATAAATATAATTGACTTGATTTTTTTTTTCGTTTAATAGTATCAAAGAGACATCGATCATAAAGCTCTGAAACAAAGGCGCCTATTCGTGCAAATAGTGGGAGGTCAGGGATTTTTTTTTATAAAGGTACCAAAAAAGGTATATTTTGAAAATTAGGAGGAGAGTGGGGACCCTTTTGTTTTCCTTTCAGTCTGGTGGGGACGATTGCCCCTCCGCTCATAGTTGGTCCTCCTGTTTAGACATCTGAAAAAAATACTGTATTTTTTTTTTTTTTTTTCAGATAAATGTCTGGTTGCCTTCTTTAGCCCTTTTAAGTAACACAATTAAAATATGGTGGGTTTTAGCAACCATTGTAACAACCTTGGGCGCTTATACCCGTTTTAAACCATCCAATGGTGGATTTTTAAACTGTATAAATACCAATGACAGTTTAAAATGTACATACTTCCAAAATACTTTTCAAATTTTAATTATTTCATCAAGCTTTTGCACCAGTAGGTGGTTTTCGTTAGAGCCGGAGTTAGGATTTTCTCACGGGGAGTCAATGTAGACATTGCAGCCCCCTGCGACACCACCAATACTGTGAATTTTTGTGAATTACAATTTTTGCCTAAAAAGATTTCAATTTAAGCTAATTTTGCCACCCCCGGGTTTTCCGCCCGGGGTGCTTGCCCCCTCTAGCTCCCTCTCAGATCCGGCCCTGGTTTTCATTAAAGGTAAAATTAATTATTTCCTGTGAATTGAGAAAATTCACATAGCGTGACTATTAGATGCAATAAACACGACAAATGTTACATTCTCCTACAAATTCCTCCAAAAAAACTAACTAATGACAGTGCTTTCTTCAAAGTCTACATATTCTTATTAATTTTGTAAAAAAAAAATCGACCGCAATCACTTGCTTTCTCAGAAATTAGCTAGCAAACTAGGTGACTAGGTGTGCAGAAATGGCGTCATTTTCAGGGGCAGGGGCATCCTCTGGACCCAGTATTTTTGCCTTCCTCCCCCCAAACTCTCACTAGATTCTGAAAAAAAACTGGCAGCTTTATGGTTATTTTCTTTGAGAAAATTTCAGAAAAGCAAAACACGAAATTCCCTCACCCAATCTTTGGAAAAACTCGTTTTTTCCCTCTCCCTCCTTCTTATATTATCGTGAATTGGTGTGTAATAGATTGACTGGGGTGAAACTCTCACGGTCTTACTATTAAAGGTCTGGTTATGCTTTATTGAGAGTATAATTGGCATCTATAATACATTCAAAAATTAGTGTAATGAGAGTGAGGGGTCGTAGGGGGTAGCGGAAGGCTAAATCAACAAAAGTGATTTAAACCCGTAGTGTTTAGTATGCTTAAGTGGAGTTTAAGGCGTGTTTCTGGGAACACTTTTTTCTTTAGTTACTTTTTAATGAAGGAAATAGAAATTCGCAAAATATAGCATGGAAGTTTGGGTGCGACTATACTAAGTGACAATACTGGAATCATATAAGAATAACAAGAAATATTCGAGTCTTTAGTACCTCATTTTCTACATATTTATATCGGAAAAAGAGTGTATCAAATGTATCTTTTTAAGAGATGGGAGCGCCAAAGACAAAAACCTATCCACTGCCTAGAAATACCGTGGATTTCAAATTGATCTGATTATTCAATATAACGATGGGGGGGGGGGGTAAATTATGAAAATAATCATTTTTAGCCCTATCTTGCCAATACTGAAACAAAATTGCGTCACCTGGTCAATGAAACAGCTTGCGTCGTTAAACCTTTTTCTTGCGCCGTTAAACCATTAATAGAAGAAAGGAGTAGTGGCTATTGGTCTCACAGAACCCGAAATGCCCCCACTACTAATAATAATTTTAGACATCTTTTTCCAGTCATATTATTGACGAATTATCACTCTTAACGTAATCTTTCGCATTATTGCTCGTAAGTTTTTTCTAGAGCCACAATTTTAAAGATGATAAAATTTTAAAATATTAAGGTGGGTATATCCCTTTAAACCCAGTATATAATGTACATTTTGATATGTAAGTGACACAATGTCACACTTCGGACGCTGAGAAAGTTTCATCAGATTATTACAAAAGTTTAATCTATTTTATTGATTTGTGAATTATTAATACGGTAAGTGTGGAACATTATTGTGAAAAAAGAGAATAGAATTAAATGAGAAGATAGAACAAGATAGAAGAAGCAAACTAGAATAGAAAGGGGAAATTCTTTTTTAAAACACCTTAATTAACACCTTCAACATAAAACAAAAGAGGCAAATAATTGCAGGAATAAAACTTACATTAAACAAAGGATGCAGGGTATAAAACTTACAATAAACAAAGGATTACATTAAACAGAGGATGCATTAAACAAAGGATACTAAACATAGGAAATAGAGGGCGTAATAGAAAACAAAATTGTGGAAGCCCGTGAAATCAGCTATATTCTTACTCGATCCTAGTGTCGACCCTGTATTGAACACAAGAAGTAGTCTTTGCAGATGAGAATACCACAGTTTCATCAAAATTACCGCGACACAGTGAGCTGTCAAAATTCCTGCAGCAAAACAACGTAAGTAATTACTTTCGGAGCAATGGGAATACAAGTGTTTCAACTTGATCTTGGCGTCAAATTAGTGTTGAAAGCAGATAGTAGCCTTAACAGAACCTCTCACAATTTCATGAGAATTATTGCCAATTATTTCAACAGCATTTAGTACAAATTAGAGTAGGTCTTCACCAGTTGAATGAAGTCAATATCGAACTGGAATACCACTATTCCAACTCTGTGCTAGCGCTGAAGTATTGTAGAATGATAATAGCATCTTCGGGGAATTCCTTGCATTCTTATCAAAATTGCTTTGAATTGCAGCCCATTATTTCTGCAATATTTATCACAGATTAGTATTTGCGTTTGCGACGAGGTTGACGCGCACATCGAACTGGAATACGATTATTCCAATCAATCTCAGCATCGAATTAGAGCTGAAGAAAAGTAGCATTTTTTGTTGAAAATCCCACAAATTTCAGCGAAATTATAGTAATAGAACCTGCTTTTTAAAGTGTCGGCACCGCAAAAATTACAGTCAACCAATTTCACAGCCTTCATTTTGGATGTTCACCACTTGGTCGACGTCTACAATCAAATTTATCACTTTTTACCACACATTTACAATGTTTCGTCAAAATTACCGCTGATAAGATTTATCTCAAGATATAAGACTTCCAAAGAATATTATCTAACTACAGGAACGTTAATTTTAGTAATTGCGATGGTGCACTAAATACAGTAAATGCATTCATTAGATTATGCTTTTACTTTTTTAACTTTAATAAATCAAATAATATTAACATTTTGATTACTAAATATCAGTATATGTATAAAACGCTTTTATAAATGCTTTTATTAATGCTAATATAAATGCTTTTCTTTTATAACTAATGAATCAAATAATATTAACATTTTCATTACTAAATATCAGTATATGTATATTGAACTGCAGCAGCATGATGGGAGACAGAAGACTGGTTGAGCGCGGCCCTGGGTGGCTTAGGCATCGCATCTTACATAGAGGACGTGGGGTCTTGGTGTAGTGCATCCCAGGATAGGCCAGCCATCTCCAACCGGCACACAGGGATTTTATCATTGCCCCTAGCTCTCTTGTCTGGTGGGGGGGAGAGCGGGGAAATTCTAGCAGAGAAGACAGGATATAGTATAAAATAGCGCTCGCTTCTACAGAAAAAAAAGAAGAGAAGAAAAACAAGATTAACTAGAAAGCATAGTTCTTTTTTCGTTATAAGACATCCCCTCCAGCTTTTAAAAATGTGGTGTTATTTGTATAGGACTTGGATAAAATCTTGCCACAAAGGACTGGTGTTTTCTTTCTAATGACGTGACATTACATCAAAGGTAAGAGAGCGCAAAAAAGGTATAAAATTACAACTAATCAAATAATCCACCTATAATAGCTTTCACACTCGAGGTAGAAATGTTTTAAATGTACTAGAAAAAAGAATAAATCCGACTTTAATAGGCAGAGAATAATGGGTTCCTAGGACAGGTTTAGTTTTCCCTCAACCTAAGCCATTTCAACATGTCAAAAGTCTACCTAAGTTTGCGATATAGACCTAAAGTGCATTTAAAAAACTAGCATTATTTTTCTAGGGCTTGGATAAAATCTCGAGCTCAAAAATACCTTCTCAGGTGCAAGTATTCAGACCACCTAGCTAAACTAAAATTGATGCGGGATAAATGTTTTTATCATGCACTGCATGCTCCTGTTAGACTCCCTCCTTACAATTTCCAGCCCTGAAACAAGACTAATTATATAAAAATGATTCGCCCTTTCTCGATAGTCAAAAGATTCATTTGCGGCAATTTTGCGGAGAATCTTGGTAGAAATAGTACCCCTGATGTTTCATTTTAATTCTGATACACCCAACAAACAATAAACCTCGGAGTTACAACTCGAGGGGCAAATTATTCTTTGCTTAGTGAATAAGTTACATTTCATGTGAAGAAGCAGTTTTTTTCACCATAGCGTGTTCACGTCAGAAGTGCTCTACTTATACACAATTTCCAGATCCTCCCAAAATAAAACTAATCACATTATAAATAATTCACCCCATAAGGTTTATTATGCGTCAATTTTGCAGTTAAATGCCTTTTCCAGACAAAGACATCTGGGAATAACACCCTTGTTTTGATAATTTAGACCACAGTAGACAGAATATACCAGTAAGGTTATCGCAGATCATTTCTGGTCTTCGTTCTCGGTGCGAACAAAAAGCTCCTCCCACTTATTTCTACATTAGCGGGAATGCTGATTAGTCTGTTTACGATTTCTTAATTGCACATTTTTTTAAAAATAAGTAAATAGAAAAAAAAACAATCCCCCAAAACTTACATCGCCGGTGTTTATATATGCAAATACGTTCTCCCGAGCACTCGCACCCCGGTCTGGGTTTTTATAATGGATGGGATAGAAAATGATCATACTGCTAATTATATAAGCTGTGATGTAACACAAAGTGTGCGCGATAGATTTGACACATTTGATGGATTCTATCCTTAGGTTTTAAGCGTGTGAGGGGAGAATATAGCAGGAAAAGCACAATTTTTGACGAAACGACTAATTTCTTTTGAAAAGATTAATTATTATCGAATGGGGGTGGAAGGTTGGGGTTGGTACACGGTAAATAGGGGTATTATAAGCTTTAAAACGAGTATAAACAATGCGGTGTGTATGGAGTTGGGTTTGGAGGAAGGAGTTAGGGGATAGAGGCTTGCTCTCGATTAGCAAAAACCTGGAGATAGGAAAAGTTTCAATACAGAAAGACACTTATTTCTTGATATGACCGAGACATATTCGCTCTCTATGAGACTTGCATCACTTTTGAGGTTCAAATGAATTCTGATGCTGTTTCGTCTTCCCCTCGGGTATTTATAGCGTTCCTAGCACCATCCCCTTCATGCTTCTATAATCAAATCACCAAAAAAACACCATATTATCATAGTCATTTATTAACAAGTATAAGCAAATATCACCCCAAATCTTATCAATTTCAGGCCCAAATCAAGGAAAAAGTTGGGTAAAACCTTTTAAGTTATCAAGGTCATCATATATCCTAGCAGATTTCTCAAAATTCTTCAAAGTTTCTCCGTTCTCGTTCAAACATCGTAGAGAGTTGTTCAATGGCTCATATTAAAGGAAATTATTGGGGTTAAAAACCTTTTGTATTTAAATTAAATTATTTTTAAAATAGAATCAATTTTTTTACGCAAAACTGTATATTTCATGTTAAATATTGATCAATGACGTCATAATTGTAGGAAGGGGCCAGGTCATCTCTTACTATTCCAATTAAGAAAATTATGGCTTTTCTTAATTGGAATAGTAAGAGTTAGAATCTTAAAAAAGATTCTAATTGCGAACGCACTTTTTGAAAGTTCCATGATTTAGAAATTTTTATTTATTTATTTTATTTATTTATAATAAAGAACGACCTCTTGCCTATACTAGATTTTATAGGCCACATATTTATAAAAGAGGTTAGTAATGTACGATAGAGTTAATCATTAATGGTGTTTGTCAATACTGTTTCATTTTATATAATTATCCATTATTATGTAAAATACAGTAATGTTTGGGAGATTTTAACAAAAAATTTATTTGCTAACTGAAACTAGAATAATTCCTGAAAATTTTAATCAGGGTTGCAGCGGTAGCTAGCAACCTAGTAAGAGACGATCACGTTCAATTTTAAGAAATATAAAAACCGATAACTCATAACAGCATTCTGTCTAAACGGCATCATTTTTTTCTTTTTTCTTCCACAGATAGCTTGGCACTGGAACATCGTAGAGAGTTGTTCAATGGCTCATTTTAAAGAAAATTTATGGGGTTAAAATTTAGTTCGAAGAGGGCCCGGGTCTTCGTTTCATAATTACATGTTCAATAGCAACCTCTCTGTCGCTGACATATTTATATATATTTATGATATTTATGCTATATTTATGTTAATATATGTTATTTTCAAGGAGGCACACTTGTGCCTCTTTAAAGAGGCAACCCACCACAATGTTAAGCGATTTCTAGTCCTAGTGGTCGCAGAGAGACCGCGGTAATTGAATTTTATAGCCTAAGCTCAAACTAAGAAACATGCGAAATTTCACTCCACTCCGACTTTATCTTCATGGTGGAAAGTGGACCGGAAGTTTCAACCCTCCTACCAAAGCCCCCCTTTTACGTTGTCCGATCGGGCTGAAATTTAGAGGATAAGCTTTTATAGGGCCTGGGAGCTTATCCTCAAAATTTCTCAATCCCATCAATCTCAAGCTCAATCCGATCACTCCTTCTCTGTTTTCCAAAAACCAAATATAGCCACTTAATGTTCATCAAATTATTTTTTTTTTATCAGCCACGCCTACAGGCCACAGTTGGCAACGGATCCGGGCGAATGAGGACTCATTCAAAGCAAAATTCGACCTGTTAGGGCCTTTTGATATTTTCAGACCGAAAAAATTATCCCCCGAATTTACATTTACGAAAAACCTCGTTTTCCTATATGAGACCATGTTAATTTTTGAAATCAAACAGTTCGTGGTAACGAACTGTAAGTAAGGAGCGACCCGGCTCAATGGTAACCGAAACTCTAGAAAACGGGTTTTTGATGCCAATAGATATATCAAAAGAATCAGATTTCAATGCTGATTTCAAATATATAACTTTCATCAAGTTTAGAGCTACCCATCAAAAGTTACGCGCCTGAGAAAATTTGGCTGATTTTCAAAAAAAGGGGGAAAGACCCCCTAAAAGTTATAGAACCTTAATGAAAATCAAACCATCATATTCAGCGTATCAGAGAACCCTACTGTAGAGGTTTCAAGCTCCTATCTACAAAAATGTGGAATTTTGCATTTTTTGCCAGAAGAAAGATCGCGGATGCGTGTTTATTTGTTTGTTTGTTTGTTTTTTGTTTTTGTTTTTTTTTTCCCCAGGGGTGATCGTATTGACCCAGTGGTCCTACAATATCGTGGGAGGGCTCATTCGAATGGAAATTACAAGTTCTAGTGCCCTTTTCAAGTGACGAAAAAAAATTGAGGGCAACTAGGCCCCCTCCCACGCTTATTTTTTTACCAAAGTCACCCGATCAAAATTTTGAGATAGCCATTTTGTTCAGCATGGTCGAAAATATGATAAATATGTCTTTTGGGATGACTTAATCCCCCGAAGTACCCAGAGGGAGGGCTAAAAGATATGAACTTTACCCAATGTTAACATATAGTATTGGTTATTCGGAAGTATACAGAAGTTTTCAGGAGGTTTTTTTCTGCTAGTGGGAGGGAAGGGTGGGTCGAGGGTTATGTTGGAGGATCTGTTCATGAAGGAAGTTTTCATGGGGGAAGGGAAATCGCCATGAAGGGGGCGCCGGACTTGCCAGCATTATTTATTGGTTATTGGGAAGTATACAACCATTTTCAGGAAGGATTTTTTCTGGAGGGGGGCTAGAGGAGGGAGTTACTCTGGAGAATATTTCCGTGGAGGATGTTTCTTTGGGGTAAGGGACATTTCTATGAAGGGGGCGCCGGATTTCCAAGCATTATTTAAAAAACGATCAGAAATTAAATAAAAAAAAAAGTTTTTTCAACTGAAATGTAAGAAGGAATATTAGAACTTAAAAAGAACAGAAATTATAACGTATGTGAGGGGGTTCTCCTTCAAGTCAATACCTCGCTCTTTAAGCTACAGTTTTTTTTTAGTGCTTTCAAAAGAGCTCTCTATTCTAATTAAACGGCCTTTGTGATTCAGGGGTTTGTGAATCAAATTTTTTTTTAACTTTTAACGTAAAGAGCTTGGTATTGACTAAGGGCAGAACCCCCTCATATCCTTAATAACATATACGTAATAAAAAAAAACAATAAAAAAACAAGCGATACGGCTCAATAGTAATCGAAACTTTTAAAAACGGAATTTTGATGTCAATAAATGAATCAAAAGAATGTGTTTATAATGCTGATTCTAAATATATAAATTTTATTAAGTTTAGTATTACTCATCAAAGGCAACAAGCCTGAGGAAATTTACTCGATTTTTGAAAGAGGGGGAAACATCCCCTACAAGTGGAAGAATTTTAATGAAAATCACAACGTCAGATTCAGCGTATCAGAAAACCCTATTACATAGGTTTCAAGCTCATATCTGCAAAAATCTGCAACTTTGAATTTTTGCCAGAAGAAAAATATACGAATATAGAAGTTAGTTACGTAAGTTAATTTGTAAAGACATTCATTTAGCAAAAGAAAAGTAAAATTTTTATGCAAATAAAAGCTGCATTAACTAAAAAACGATCAGAAATTAAATAAAAAAAACAAGTTTTTTAAACTGAAAGTAAGGAGCGACATTAAAACTTAAAACGAACAGAAATTATTCCGTACATGAAAGGGGCTGTCCCCTCCTCAACGCCTCGCTCTTTATTCCGTATATGAAAGGGGCTGTCCCCTCCTCAACGCCTCGCTCTTTACGCTAAAGTTTTTTATTGTTTTAAAAAAAAATTGTGAGACAGTCAAACTTTAGCGTAAAGAGCGAGGCGTTGAGGAGGGGACAGCCCCTTTCATATACGGAATAAAGAGCGAGGCGTTGAGGAGGGGACAGCCCCTTTCATGTACGGAATAATTTCTGTTCGTTTTAAGTTTTAATGTCGCTCCTTACTTTCAGTTTAAAAAACTTGTTTTTTTTATTTAATTCCTAAAAGCATAGTATTTCATTATTAAATTAGATCAAAATATTCCTCTTAACCTGACAAGACTGACTGCAAGCTTCCAAAAATTCCAGCCCTTTCCCAGAATTTTTTTTTGTCAAAAAACAAAAATCTTAAAACCTTTAAAAGCCTTAACACAAGAATCTTCAAAAGCGGGGGATTTGGGGGGCGGCAGCCCCCTAACTTTAACTCCTGACACGATCAGCTAACAGTTAGTCAAGCAATAATAAGTGATAAACTGTTCAAAAACGTGCAGAAATTATTTGAAAAAAACTACGTTTTCTAAAGAGTTAAAGAGTCTGAGTCACAAGTTCAAACCTTAAAACGTACAGGGATTAGGGGGTACAGTTGGGGGGTTACCGCCCCCCCAAACCCCTCGCCTTTGCAGCTTTTAAATAAAAAAAACAGGTTTTTTAAACTGAAAGTAAGGAGCGACATTAAATCTTAAAACGAACAGAAATTGTTCCGTATATAAAAGGGGCTGTCCCCTCCTCAACGCCTCGCTCTTTACGCTAAAGTTTTTTATTGTTTAACAAAAATAGAGTTGTGAGAAAGTCTAACTTTAGCGTAAAGAGCGAGGCGCTGAGGAGGGGACAGCCCCTTTCATATACGGAATAATTTCTGTTCGATTTAATGTCGCTCCTTACTTTCAGTTTAAAAAACTTGTTTTTTTTATTTAAAGGCTGCAAAAGCTGGGGATTTGGGGGGCGGCAGCCCCCCAACTGTACCTCCTAATCCCTGTACGTTTTAAGGTTTGAACTTGTGACTCAGCCTCTTTAACTCTTTAGAAAACGTAGTTTTTTTCAAATTTGTATTATAAAGTCATTACGGTATCAGTATTATCTGAGTGTCAGTATGACAGTATTTAAATTATTATCAGTACTTTTATAATTTGTATTATCAATATATCAATATTTACTTTACTTAGTATATATTATGTTAGATCTATTCGACAAACTGTTTAAAGTATACCTGGTTTGTTAAAGACAGTTTTCGATTTCACCATCCCCATCATGCTTCTAGGCCTATAATCAAGTCACCCAAAAACGACCATACTATCATAGTCATTTAATAACAAATATAAACACATGTCACCCCAAATCTTATCAATTGAGGACCAAATCAAGGAAAAAGTTGGTTAGAATCTTTTAAGTTATCAAGGTCATCATAGATCCTAGCTGATTTCTCCAAATTCTTCAAAGTTTCTCCGTTCTCGTTCAATATTACTTTTTTTCATGCTAAATAGTAGTTTGCGGTACCTTTTGTTCTCCATCCAACTGTCGCCATTACTTCTTCAATTCCAGCTCCTCCTGCGGAGAGCGTTATTGCTCCGCCAGCTCTAAGACTGTGCGGTGTCTCTCCAGCTGATAGCCCAATCTCCGTTAACGTAATCTCCAGGACACAAAACTCTCTTTATCCGGGAAGAAAAGGATCTCTTTACTTTTAGTTAGAGCTAAATCTGAGGCTCTATCTCCTCCAAAGAACTATATAATAAAGAAGGCTCTATTCCGTAGACATTCTGAGGCACCTGAATAATCACCCTTTGTTTTAAGCAGCACGGAGTTAGACCACAAATACATTGCCAGCCTTACCAGTTTCCAAATTTGAAAATGTATCGCTTGTTTTGGAGTAACTGCATGTTGAGCCTGTTGTGCCCTGATAGCCGCTAAGAGTGTCTTCACTTCATAAGATTTGGCTGGATTCCCTGAGCCTGATTCCTCTGACCAGGTTTTGGCGTGGCCCACAGCATTGAAAATTACAGTGATTTGTCCAATAAGGGAATCGACTGTCCTTGCTGCCAGGGTCCTTTTACATCCACAATCTGATTGGCGGGTTGCTAAATTTGGGCACTCAAAACCATGTAAAATAGTTCTTCCCTTTTCTTCTCTCGATATAAAAAAGAAAGCAATATTTCTCGGTAGACAGTTTGACAACGTTTTATCAAGACCCCTCAAAAAGTGCTCTAGATCCTCCTGCAATCTTGATTTTCGTTTCCCGTAGGGTGAAGTTCAGAGCAAATCAACCAACTCTTTTTGCCTGGTTTCCCATCTTATAAGGTTATGTTGGGTATGAATCTGCAATCAAAATCGAAGCATTTTAGACTTTGAACAATTTTTATTTATGAAATCATCATTTTTCATCAAATACAAATACATAATAGACTTGCATATACTCTAATATTTGAAAATTTGACTCTTTCTGCAACTAGATCACTTATCAGACATCTATTACCTTTGAGACATATGTTTTAATGATGGGCCACCATGGTGCTTCTTTTTTTAAAGGGAGCAAAATTATGACTCTCACATGCATGCTTAACAAATGATGTAGAACATGCGGGATCATGCAGAAATGAGGGGAGAACATAATAATTTTCCAATGGAGACAATTTATGGGTAAATCAATTCCAACTGCCCCAGGTCGCGGATATGGTGAATAGAAAGGCAATGTAGCCCCTTGAAGACCATGCTGAACATTCAATTGCATTGCCATTAAATCCAATATGTGCTCCCTCCCTTCACCAAAAGCTTTTTGCACTTTTGACCATTCCCAGCCACTAAGCATACAGTGTTGTTTCTCAATCGATCTTGAAGGCGCATCTGCAAGATTCAAACTCGAGGGTACATAAATAATATTCAACCAAATATTCAATTTTACAACTGATAGGAACAGTTCCTTTATTATGTTATTAAGATCCCCAACAACCCCCGGACAAGGTCCAGCTATGAACAACCGCTTTGTTATCCACCTTAGCTATCACCCGGGAATTTATGACCAGTTCTGAAAAAGCTAAAATTGCGTTTAAGACAGCTTTTGCCTCTTTTACATGTATAGGTGAACTTAAATCAGAAGATGCAAAATAATCAGAAAACTCCACAACTTTATTCTCGGGTGACCTAAACGAGCATGATCATATGTAGTTGCTCTCATCCATAAAAATCACCAACTCTTTTTGAGCTGTACTCCTCCAAGGAAAAACCCTTGGTGAAGCCTTTAAACATCTCCAAATTCTTATCTCTTCAATCACATTTTCTGGTATTTTTCTTCCTGGCATCTTTTTTCTTTTCCCAGCCTCCCAAACACGAGGAACATGATTTTAGAAAAAGGCGTGCATGAGGGAAGGCAGGGGTGAAGCTTACTACCTTTCCCATAAACCTCTGCAAGTCTTTAACCTTTAAATAAGGTCTACCAAGGAGTTCAACCCTCAAAGTTTCAAGTTTTTCCACTCTTATCCTCTGGTAGTATAAAAGAGCCGCTTTTATAGTCAATAAACATGCCCAAATGTTTCACTTTTGAGGATGAATGTAATTTCGGTTTATTCGATATAAAAAATCCTATTTTTCCTGCCAGCGATATTACGAATCTAAGGTGTCGTTCTCCCACAGAGTGAGAATCGGGGCCAGGTGGGATGTAATGAAACGCGTCGCCATAATACTTGCATCCCCGCCCCCCCCCCCCACTTTTCTGTAAATAAAGGTTGGTATTTCTGAAATTCGCGCATAAACATATGGAGATAACCTAGAGAAAAAAGTCAACACAGTCTAAATAAAATACCAATATTCTTCGTCGTCTACGTGCACGCCCGGGTATTTAAATCCAACGTACGTTCTGCTAGTTGGCCTGACAAAAACGTGGTCATAAGCACTATGTTCAACTACCGAAAAATCTTCACCATCCACATTTAAACATGGTTGAATATCCAACAATGTGTCTGACGAAAATGGGAGATCTTTTATCCATAAATTCAAAAACGTTTCATCGTGACATAACCTGGGTTTCTCTGGTTCTATAGTAAATCCCGTTACCAGTTTTGGGGGGTCACAATATCTTATCTTTCCCCATGGCAGCACCGATCCATTACGGATCCGTGTTATAACAGTTGTTTTTTACAAAATCCCGAAATAGGTCCACTGATTTTGAATTAGGATATTCTGCTGAAACAGGTACAACTGGAATCATAGAAATTCCCTCTTTAGACGCCCTTATGCGGAACAAAGTAAGCTTGTAAGTCAACCCCATTCGGGATCCAATCTAAATTTTTTTCCGAACGTGTGAACCCTATCACTTCTGAGACTTCTTTCCAATGCGATATGTGATTCACTAAATTTCCGGCACTAAAACGTCGAGTGTCTAGGACTACCTACTCCTTTCTTTGATCCCAATGATCAAAACTCATAAAATGGCTTGCATGAGGGTGGACAGGGTTTTCAACCGAATTCCCTTGTGCATCTGTACATGTCTCTAGTCCAGAATTTGGAATCTAAAAAATATTTACCTTTTACATATAAGCAAAACTGCTATAGATTTTAATCTTTCTTAAAGGCTTTTTATTCCTCTAGGCAGTGGTTCCCCCTACCTGGCCATTCTTAAAACCTAATACTTCCCTTGTCGTATTCACTTTGTTATTCAAACTTTTACCCATATTCCCCTGAGGAAGCTTAAGATGCCATTAACTTGGTATGTTGCATTTTTTTTTACCAAATGCACGTGAATGTGACGTCATTCACTTGACTTTTTTTTTTAAGATATGCTTTAAGGCATAGTCAGCCGAAGGATGCCCGTGCTGTCCATGACCCAACCAAACATTGCCATACCTACGCTGGAACTCACGTCTCTAAGGACACCGTGTTTCTGTAGTACACCTACGCACATCTACACATCCCATACATATTTTCGTACCTAGAGGGTTCGGTAGGGAAAAATAAAATTAAATATAAGGGAATATATGGGGCGAAAGGAAAAAAAAAGATAATGATAGTAACAAATGAAGGAAGACAAAAACTGTTTCACTCTTTTAATTGTGCACATCAAACATTCAAATATACAAGACCATAAGACTAGACTGGTTTAGAAAGAAAAAGGAAAAGAAACTTTACTCCTCATTTTTTGGCGTGGTTTTTTCCATAAAACAGTCAGCCACCAAATGTGCCCCTGAACCACAGTTGTAACATCTTCCGCCACCTCTATCCCCACGACCCCTCCTGTATCTCTAGGGAGGGGGGATTTGGAAGATCCATCAGGATTATACCGTGGGTTGGGATTATACGATTGGTTTAATGCTTATTTAGATGGAATTGCCACTTGAACATCTTGACACTTGTCAAACGGCTGGTTCTTTGTGTCAAGTTTTGATTTACTCTTAAGCAGTCTCCGCAATTCTCCAAAAGTCGCTTTCTCCGTATATGTGCCGATCACATTAATTATGCAATGAACTAGGTCATGCTGGGGAAAACTTACATACGATAAGAACCGTTCGTACGCCGCCTGATACTTCTCCCTTTCAGGGTCACCGGTTGAGCTGGCTGGTAGCTGTCCGCAGTAAATATAGCGTCAGCAGTCAGGTTTCCATATAACAAGTTTGTTTCAAAAATAAAATATTTTCTAACAAAAATATGCATTTTCTGATACATTTTCTGATTTGCAAGTATTCTCTCACCACAATAAACAACATCCCCACCTACATCCCTAATCGGAGTTGCCTTTTCACCCTCTGTAACTACACTGGTGCAATTTCTCTCTTTGTGCATATTGGTATAAGTGGTCACCTTAGAAGGTAGCTAAAAAACCAAAATTAAACTTTACTTTGGTTACTTCAGTTATTGTCACTCGAGCCTCTATTTTGGACTCATTTTCTTAAAGGGAAAGAAATATTTGTTATGCAAATCAACACAGTATCTAGAGAGATTGCAGGGGTATTATGAATCGGAGTATGCTGTCAAAATCAGGTAGAACCTATCTTAAACAAAGCACCCTGTCCGTGAAGGCTGAAGAGATCTGGTGAGTTTCAACATTATTCAAGGATTTAATTTGGTAACAAGCTGAGAAACACATGTGGCTGGATTGGTTCATAACGTCCTATTGTGCAGTTATCGCAATTTTACTATTTTGGTTGTATTCAAATGCAACACGAAAATATTCTTTTAATATAACGGTGAGCTAAGGAACAGGTATTCAATTCAATTCAATTCAAACTTTTTATTTCCTCCAAATACGAAGAGTAAAAAAATAAATAAAAATAATAACCGCTAATCAACAGGCCATAAAATTATTTTAAACTATATAACAACAAGAGTAGAGTAAGAGGTTCCATTTTGGGTAGATTATGTTCCATCCTGTGTTATTTGTCCCACTTTACGTTCCATGGCACTTTTCCATGGCAGATTACCAGATTGATTATTTGGCAGTGTATAATGTGGTCAAACATGTTGTGAGAGTTTGGTCGTAATAATATAATGTCTTCAAACAGGTTTTTTTCTGTTTTTGTTGTCAATTGCACAATGAATGTCCGTCATGAGATTACGTGCACATTCTTAAAAAAAACTGATTTGATATAAAGTAGTCAAACATGTTTTGGGGGCATGCGCGAAATTATATAACTCAACCAAACTGGTTTTTCAAGGTAACATCCGTTTTTTATGAGCCAATCAGAGAGCGGAGGTTACTCCATATACGATAACTTGATTGATGATTGGGATTTGAATAAAAGGAATAGTTTTCTTTACAATTCATATTAGTAAGAGAATTGAATTCAAAGAGAATAGTTTATTTGCGAGGAAATTACTAGAGAAAAATGAGCGGTGCATTAATATTATTGGAGATTAATGACGTAGCCGACAATAGCAGCAATGATATACGAGTAACCAATGTGGCTGTGGAAATAACCACTGGTTGTAGACTATGCCTTGAATGGGACACTATGTATGCCAGATACGTGATATCATTAAGCAAATTTAAGCAGGAGGAGCAGCTATGTTTTGCGGGAAAAGTGAATATTCTCCATATAAATAAACTTCGGTCAGCATTAGATGTCCTATCAAAATATATTGATGAGAACAAAATGCATCAGTGATTATTATTATTGTAATTATGTTCAATAAAAATGTTTCTAAATCAATGATATTTTTTCTTTCTATAGTAGACTAGCATATATTTTTTACAGTAGAAAAAAAAATTCTGGTTAGTCTGAAGTTGGTTGTGAGAGTGTAAAGACTCTAAAAAATGGATAGATTTGAGAAAGAGCGAATCATGGGGAATCTAGTTCTTATGGAAAAATGTTTGATTCTAGATGACAATTTTCTAGAGCTGTCTATTCAAAGGCATATATTCTCTCGGGGAATGCGTGTCAATATAATGAAAACTGGTTCGCCGTCATTAGACTACTGTATGAAGCTTCTACGTCGTGGTTCAAACGCATTTACACAATTTATTGATATATTGATTACAACACGGCAAAATAATGTTGTTGATATGCTTTCAAAATTTATTTTTTAAATTTAGGACTTTTTTTTCGTGAGAAAGATGGTGCTCAAGGATGATTTACTCCTCTCTCTCTCTATCTCAGACAATTTTTGTTGTTGCTAGCTCAGTTTCATTGTGGTAGTGAGAGCGTCAACACATGACAAAATATTCCATACATGTCCGTTATGTATGTACACACAGGGCAGCTGGTCATCATGTGAGAATTGCACAATGATTGAGGAATATGATGAAAAGTGTAGATTATGCAACCCGTGTAAATTGCATAGAGGATATACTGCACAAATTAAAGGCTGTAATTTCTGTCTTAAAGAGGTGTATGACTCTCATCCTAGAGGAAACCTAAGCTCCAATGGTCATTATGATAAATGTAATCTGTGGGAGAATACATATACTGGTAGGATTGGAAAGAATCCTAACCGTGATTTTAGTTTATTGCTACGAGATTGGTATCGTCGTGGTTTTAGATTGTTCTGGGAGGAGGAACCGGGTCAACAATTCAACTGTTGGAACAACAAAAGAATATGGTTTCTACGTCATCGTTGTGAAGACAATGGGCGTTATAATTATAAGCCCACTGATTTTTATTTGGCTGTGACGGAATGTGATTCGACACTTGAGGACACTGTTAGTGAAATTGCTTCAAATAAGTAAATTGAAGCATGTGAATTCTACAGAATGAATGAGAATAGTGTCGTTGACTATACAAAGAGATATGACAAGAGTGAATTCACAATCTATTGTAGGAAATGTGACCCTGACATTGCAGTACATCAGGACCAGAACACTGTGAATTCAGATAATCTACCTGCACTAGTTGTTGTCGACAAATAACTAGTAGTGGATGAAATCTAAATAGTAGAAAAATAGTTTTATCATGTATATAATTTTTTTTTATTAATAAACAATTTCACATACATCTTTAGAACATTTTATTCTTAGGACACTAAAATCAATATTAAATACACTTGTAAGTATATTCTCCACTAGAAAGTCGTTAAATCAAGGTTAGTCAACGTACCTGTTGAGAAACTGCTTAAAGGTGTAGCCACGACATCTGAAAGTGAAAAAGAGTAATTCATGAAAACCCTATGTCTTGTTTGTCATATCGTGTACCCTTTTTTGATTCTTATCAATGCTTGCCCCATTGCTTTAAATAAAGTTGCTTATGTATGGAGTGTATAATTTAGATGATTGGCCAAGAGGATCATAAAACTCAATATTCTTTGCTGTTTGAAAGATGCATAGCCGATGACCGGTCTTCAAACTCGATGGACTGCTATTAACAATAATTAAGGTACTATTAACACTTGAAATTTTTTCAATGAAGTCCGAAGGTATGCAATAGAACTTGTACTGGGACATGTATATACGTTCCATACGATCCATACTAAATACGATCCATACTAAATACGTTTATTATTTGGTTTGTGTTCATGGTGCTAGGTCTAGTAGAACACTGCCGTCGGGCGTGATTTCCCAATAGGTTTCAAATTGACTCAGTGATATTAGCATGATACTCTCAGTCAGAGCATTGGCAAACGTACACTCTAAACGTACATTCCCTGTTCGTACTATACTCATATCCTGTGTGCCTGACAAATCCAAAACAATAACTCCATGATTTTTTGAAAACATTGAATCGGTTATTCCATTTTCAAATAGTTGAGAGTCATGATCTAGGGATTGCATGGTCAACTCGTACAGAGTTCTATAGGATTTTTTGTCAACTGATAGAGTGTACAGTGGAATACCATTCACTTTGAATGCAAGGCTAGATAGACCGAAAAAATTAAAATCATGGGGGGGATTCAGTCCAGGATCCAACGGCACTGCCACTCTTCACAAAGGCCAAATCCAATTTTGATGGGATTTCTCCATTGATAAATGATGAATCGCTATAGCTACGAGAGCCGGTGGCAATGTGACGTTGATTGATGATCGTATGGGGGACAAGAAGTTTAATGTTGTTACCATTGGCTCTTAGCTTTTCCACTGCCAATGCAACAGAGCTCATAACCTGTTGTTTTCGGACGTGGAGAAATGCCGATGTGATAATGACATTTGCATCGGGTACTGCAGGAGGTGTTTTTCTCAAAATGAAATTCAATGGGGCCATCTGTAGCTTTATGTCAATCTTGACATTGGGGGGTAGCCATTGGGATATATTGAATATTTCATGATTTAATTTTCAAACCAGATGAAATTCTTGGGTTACTGCCGTACTCAACTCGCCGTTAGTATAAACGCCTGGCCGATTTTCACATTCTAATGATTACCCTCTCAACTCCTTGTACGCCTTTGGTGTCATCATAATAAATTGTATGTAGCTTTCTTAATTTAATAAATCATTGATTGTGCTCATCAATGTATCATTAACAAATACCTTATGTTGCTTGAATAGATTGTTTAGAATACAGTTCTCGTAAAATAGACCCTCGGCAACAGTTGCAGTTGTACTATCTGACTTTTTCTTCACTGCAATATTTAAATCAATAAATGTTTACGACAAATCAATGAAATAGTCTTCATTGGAAAATATTTGAAAGTGTATATTTTCCGAGAGAGGTTGTTGGGGGTAAAATTGTTTTGAATGATAAAGAACTGTTTTTCAAAACAATTAAAACTTGTAAACATAGCTGTGGAGGAGAGATTTTATTTACATAATAGAAAAAAGCATGCTTTGCCGTTTCTATCGAATATACGCATCATATTTTAAGCTTTGTGTTGTTGGCGGGGAGGGGGGCTAAGTCCCCCTGAAATTTGAATTTACTAGTAAAACGATTTTTTTTTTGGAAATAAAGAATGAAAGTGTACTCACATTGAAAATAGAAATATCCATTGTTTTCAAAGTTAATAATATGTAGTGTACTATAATCAATGTGTTAAAAAATAATTAATATTAAATTCCAAAGCTTGAACATTTTATGCGAGGTTTCAATGACGAATTGTTAAGCAATTCTCTATGATTGGCTGCCTAAAAAACAGGTGTTAGCTCGAAAAAAAAACCAGTCTGGTTGAAAAAAAAAACTTGGAGTTGAAACAAATTTGTGTGGGGAATCCCCCATTCATACTGCTATCTTTTTTGCAATGTTTAGGAACAGGCGGGGAATCCCTAAAAAAACAAACCTGACTATACCCATCCAACCAGACTATACCCATCAAACCAGACTATACCCACCAAACCAGATTATACCCACCAAACCAGATCCATAGGTACATGCACTGGAAAGGTGTCATGGAATAGATAATACCCACCAAACCAGATCCATAGGTACATGCACTGGAAAGGTGCCATGGAATGTAAAGTGGGACAAATAACACAGGATGGAACATAATCTACCCAAAATGGAACCTCTTACTCTACTAACAAGTACGCAGAGGCCTTCAATAAAAATTACCACACAAATTAACACTTCATTCAATAGATAATAAATTAACACTTAAAATTAACACTTCACAAATTAACACTTCATTCAAAAATCAAATCAAATAAAAATAAATTAAGCTTCGTGTGCAGCTCTATATAAATTATGAGAGAAAACAGGTAATTTGGATAAAAATTTCTTTTGCTTTTTTTCCAAAACATCAACAGGGTTTTTTATTTTATATGTATTCATTAAATAAGTATTTGATTCAGATTTAGAAAAGCGGCAAAGGAACTTAGCAAAAATAAAAAATGTGGTTTTAACATGCGCAATATTACTAATTCTAAAAAACAGGATAAGCTATTAAAAAACTAAAATTTGAGGCAAAGCGACAGTATTATATACCCGAGCCAGTGATTTCCGAGAAAAAAGATCGCGAAGACAAATTACTGCCCCGAAACTAGACGCTATTCTACTTTTAACTGCTTTAAAAATAGAAGCACGACATAGAGCTAAAGTTGATCCATAAGGCACACCAAGATATAAAAAAGATTCCAAAGATTTTAAAATACTATCATAATTACGAACAGAAATTTCCGAATTAACGAGATCATTAGCCTTAGGACCAAGAATTAAAAACTGACACTTTTCAGGGCGAAAACGAAGTCCATGCTCACTAAAAACCCTTGCTAAGAAATCTACATTTTATTGAAGAGAATGAAGTGATCGACTCAAAAGGAGTAAGTTATCTGCATAAGCAATCCACGTACAGAACATAACATTTACCATAAATAAAAGTCAACTGAATTTGATCAAATAGCCCCGAAACAGTATTATTGAAAATCCAAGGAGAAATAATGCTTCCTTGCCTCAGCCCCCTACATAACTTAACATTATAATCACTAAACTGATTATTCCACTTAATACGAATACGAGAGGAGCCATACCACTGCTTTAAAACCAAAACTACTGGTAGTGGGACATTATTCTTCAGAAGCGCAGTCATAGCCCAAGAATGGATAATTGAATCATACGCCGCCACAAAATCTAACGCAAGTGTATAAACTCTATCCCATTGCTTACAAAAGGATATTATTCTTGAATGGAGCGTATGAGCAACATCCATGCTTAGACCCTTGCGGAACCCAATTTGATTCAGGCCTTGGTTACAAGACTCCAGATACTTTAATAAAACTAACTCAAAAACTTTGCTAAACTGGCACGAAAAAGTAATCGGCCTGTAATCAGAATATCGATTCATGTTCCCTCCTTTTTTTGAAAGGGGTGAAGTGGTAGCATGAGAAAAGCTAGTTGGAAGAACTCCAGAAGAAAGAATAGTAGTAAAACGAGTAGCGAGGAGAAGGACTGCTTTTGGGGATGCCCATTTTATATGATTTGAATGTATACCATCATAATCAAAAGAATGCTTACTTTTTAGAGCTTTAATTGCTACCGTTACATCTTCAACAGAAACAGTTATTTTACTATTTGGGCGGAGCTTTGAAATTTCTTCCGATAATAAAGAGTCAAGCCGTGATTCAACTGCCGCATCACCGGATAGAAAAAACATGATTATGATGAGTTATCTAATCATCTAGTTTCAGAGAACTATTAGAATCTGGTCAACAATTATTATTACGACATCTAGCATTGACAAAACTCCAAAGCTTATTCTTATCACTAATAATCCTTGAACCAATTTCATTTTTTATCATTTCATTATGCAAACACAACTCAGCCCGAAAAACGCGTTTAGTTAATTTCATACCATCATAAAGTGGTCCTGATCGCGGTTTTCCCGCGCAATTCCAAAGGTAACAAGCTTGAGATGCATTCTTTTGGCTTTGCTTTAAAATCAGGTTAAGGTTCCAACCTAAAACACGAGATTCACGACGGAAAGAATCAGTCGTAAATGCTTTATTAGCCCAAACTTTTAAACTATGAACAATTTAAAAATAGATCAATATCAATTTGATCAACATCCTTAGAATAATTTACAATTATTTTAGCTAAAAGAGCATCTGATTCTTAATGATATTTGCACATTTTTTCCCGATCCCCGATCATTTTATTTACAATTTGACTAGAACGATGGATAATTTTAAAAGATGGAATTTGAATATTTAAATGAAAAGAAAGGTAAAAATGGTCACTAATAGGCATATCCAATCCAACATGAACAGGCTGTGGTAATAACACTGCGTTTGAAACAAGCACATGGTCTAGATTAGAGCAAGAACCATAATTATGGACATACGTTAAATCTGCATCTTTTGAAACTATAGTAAAAACCGAAAACAAAGATAAAAGAGCGGACATCAGAGATAGCAATGTTGCAGTTAAAATCCCCGCAAATAAGCCACTGGAAATCTAATGGAACTTTCGCCACAAATCGCGATAATTCTAAACATGCAAAATTGAAATCAAAATCCGAATCAATAGTATGATAATTTGTTGGTAAATAGCACGAAAAAACGATTATCCCTGGGATTCGACCAGCAACAAAATAACGATTAACGGCAAACACTGAAACTGGAATATTCATCTCTCGAATAAAAATGCAGACGCCTCCAGATGGGCATCCACCTGTAGGTGTACCTGGAGATATAAAACACTTAAACTGCTGCGACAGGCTCGGAAGAAGACTAGTAGAGTGGTCCAGAAGGTGATGCTCTTGCAGACACAAAATATCCAGATCGCGCAGCATAGACTGCAATACATGTTGTTTATCACCAAAACCATTCAGATTCAGAGATATGAGTAGAATGTATATATGGAATATGGGGGGACGTAGAGCCACTACTCTTTTCTTCCTTATTGGTTTAATATCATGAAGAAGGTTTAACGGTGATTCTATGTTCATTACTGTGCTATTTGCTTGGTTTACGTTCCTTGGCACCTTTCCAAAGCAAGTACTTATAGATTTGCTCGGTTTATGTTCCTTCCTATGCTATTCTAAGGGTTTATGTCCCCTCCTATGCTATTCTAAGGGTTTATGTTCCTTCCTATGCTGTTCTAAGGATTTATGTTCCTTCCCATGCTATTTGGGGACACTATGTTCCTTCCAATGCTATTTGGGGACACTATGTTCCTTCCTATGCTATCCTAAGGGTTTATGTTCCTTCCTATGCTATTCTAAGGGTTTATATTTCTTCCTATGCTATTCTATGGCATTATGTTCCTTCCTATGCTATTCTATGGCATTATGTTCCTTCCTATGCTATTCCAGGAGTTTATGTTCCTTCCAATGCTATTTGGGGACACTATGTTCCTTCCTATGCTATTCTATGGCATTATGTTCCTTCCAATGCTATTTGGAGACACTATGTTCCTTCCTTTTCTATTATATAGGAATATTTAACTTCACATTATAAACTATAGAAATACGTATCTTTCAATCATCTACTATATGACTATGTTACTTACCATTCTATTCTAAGGGTTTATGTTCCTTCCTATGCTATTCTAAGGGTTTATGTTCCTTCCTATGCTATTCTAAGGGTTTATGTTCCTTCCCATGCTATTTGGGGACACTATGTTCCTTTCAATGCTATTTGGGGACACTATGTTCCTTCCAATGCCATTTGGGGACACTATGTTCCTTCCTATGCTATCCTAAGGGTTTATGTTCCTTCCTATGCTATTCTAAGGGTTTATATTTCTTCCTATGCTATTCTATGGCATTATGTTCCTTCCTATGCTATTCTATTGCATTATGTTCCTTCCTATGCTATTCCAGGAGTTTATGTTCCTTCCAATGCTATTTGGGGAAACTATGTTCCTTCCTATGCTATTCTATGGCATTATGTTTCTTCCAATGCTATTTGGAGACACTATGTTCTGTAGCATGCAATACTCTAGGTCAATGTTCCTTCCCACTATATACTATTGGAATATTTTCCTTCCCCTGATAATCTACAGGAAACCGTATCTACTCTTGCCCATTTATGGATTTATGTTCCTTCCTATGCTATTCTATGGGTTTATGTTCCTTCCTATGCTATTCTAAGGATTTATGTTCCTTCCTATGCTATTCTATGGGTTTATGTTCCTTCCAATGCTACTTGGGGACACTATGTTCCTTCCAATGCTATTTGAGGACACTATGTTCCTTCCTATGCTATTCTAAGGGTTTATGTTCCTTCCTATGCTATTCTAAGGGTTTATGTTCCTTCCAATACTATTTGGGGACACTATGTTCCTTCCTATGCTATTCTAAGGGTTTATGTTCCTTCCTATGCTATTCTAAGGGTTTATGTTCCTTCCTATGCTATTTGGGGACACTATGTTCCTTCCTATGTTATTCTATGGGACCACTAAACGTGATTAAACAAGTTTTGAAACTACATGCTATTTGCTTGCCTTATGTTCCCTTGGTATCTTTCCAAACAAAGTGATTCCAAACAGAGTGAAAAAAAAACAAAAAAATATCTAGCAACTTCGTTCATTGTGATAGTGTATAAGGTTTGAAACCCACGCCTGAGGCACTTCAGTTTCACGTGCACATTACAAAGAGCGTGCAAACCTACAAAGTGGTCAAACGCGTTTTCAGAATATAGTCAAGATTTTATAACACAACCAGACTGGTTATTGAGGCAACACCCATTTTTAGGGCCAATCAGAAACAGCGGAGGTTACTCCATATACGATAACTTGATTAGTAATTGGATTCTAATAAAATGAGGGATTTTCATTCGTCTTTGAGATTTTGTATAAAATGCTCATGCCTTACGATTAAATTTTCGTGATGTTTTAACATACCATGGATAACACATTTGATATTATTGACTTTGAAGCTATGGCTATTTCGATTTATAATGTAAGTACAGTTTAGTACATTTTCTTAATTTATTTCCAAATAAAATAATTTTACATAGTCATCCCTACAGTAAATACAAATTTCATGGGGCATAGCCCTCCCCCCAACAATACAAACTCTTCAATATGATGATTATAGTCGCTAGAAAACGTAAAATACGCTCTTTTTTCCATTACATAAACCCCATCTCCCTC
>NC_142795.1:86139785-86177285 GCF_049724085.1 Artemia sp. Qi Xiang Cuo | reverse complement strand
TTCCCCCTTCTCAAGCAACAATTTCCAAATGATTTATATGATTTGTTGACGGTCAAGGGCATATATCCTTTTCTGCATATTTTGGGCATATTTTGACAGTCTACACGATCGTAGGTGCACTCCTGATAAATACAGTTTTGCTAAAAAAGTGTGGGCAGAGGGAGGGTGTAAAAATGGGTTTGACTACTGCAAGCTGTATTTGTCGAGTGATGTGTTAACTTTGTTATACATTATGTGTAAAAACACGGACAAAATCTATGGGGAATTTAATCTTGATTTAGGATATTATTTTTCATCTCCTCATCTGGTAATGGACCTCATCCTAAAAATTAGCGGGGAAAAAATCAGGCTGATCACCGACATCGATCAGCACCTGTTCATCGAGAGGTCAATGAGGGGTGGATACGTTTTTCACGGGGATCGTATCTTGGAAACTAATCCAACTGGAGAGAAGACGGGGACAAAATCAGATGCAGTTTTGCTCGATATGAATTCTCTCTACCCCTCGGCCATGTCCCATTATGCGCTACCCTGCGATGAATGTAAATGGCTCAATGACCCTGAAGCCTCCAATTTCCCCAACATTGACAGTGTTGAGGAGAATGGGCCGGTTGAATGGTTTTTTAAAATTGATGGGGAGATACCAGTTGAGCTTCACGATTCAGTAAAGGATTTTGTTTTTCCATGCATCAATAGACCTGTGACTAAGGAATCTTTGAGCCCCCGCAACAGACGTTTGGTCGATGTGGACGGATTGCAATGGTCACCTTCAAAACAAAGACTTATTGCTGACCTTCTGCCGAAGAAAAATATTGTTGTACATCATGTGGCTTTAAAATGGAAGTGCAACAACGGTTTGAACGTCACAAAGGTTCATAGAGCCCTCCAGTTTAGTCAATAACCCTATCTGAAAACGTTTGTTGACACTTTTGTTAAGAAACGTTCTGAAGCGCACACGAAAGCCGAAAAAGAAATTTATAAGCTCATTTTTAATTCGGCTTTTGGTAAAATGTGCGAGAGTGTTCGCAATAGGAATCGTTGTGACGTCGTGACCGATCCCAAACAATGTGTTCGAATTATTTCCGATCCAAATTACACTTCCTTTACAATCATTGGCCCGGACATGGTACTATTGAATAGAAAAAAAGCATTGTCCTGAATAAAAAATATTGCTGCAGGCAGTGCGATCTTGGAAATCTCTAAATATCTCATGTTGGAATTATACTACAATGTGGCTAGGGTACAGTGGCCGGAGAAGGGGCAAGTAGAGGTCTGCTACGGGGACACAGATTCTCTACTGTTAAAAGTAAAAACCTCAAACCTATTTGATGATTTGGCGCACGGTGAAATCATTAGCTCGCGGATGGACTACACCAATTGGAGTGGGCTTTACCCAGAGCTAGTGAAACGTCGGGCGCCAAATCAGCTTTTATTTTTTAAATCAGAAACGGGAAGCGACATGATTTACCGTGGTATGTTTGTAAGTCCGAAGGTGTACTTTATACAGACACACTATGAGGAAATCAAAAAACGTTGCAAAGGAGTACCCACGCGCTATGTAGATAAAAATTTTGACATGGACGTCTATAGGAATTGTATTGTTTAAAATACAATTCCACGAGCAAAATTGTTGGCAATTCCTTCACTGAACTACAGGATCTTCACTTTAAATATAGAAAAATTGCCATGAGTACCATTTCCGACAAGGTCTATATTTGTCAAGACGGTGTGAGTATCCTCCCCCTGGGGCACTATTTAACTTCCGACCGAGCCAAATGTGTTAGCCATAGGGAAAGTCTCGGTTTGAGTAAAGTCCAATAAAATAAATTTCCCAAAACCTTGAAGCGGGGGGGGGGGCTCGCGGCCCGGGGTGGGGGGTGCTCGGCCGGCCATCAGCTGGGGGTGCGCCGCCACTACCAAAGTTATCTCTTTTTTTACTCAGAGCAGATTTTTTTGTGCTTTTGTAAATATACATGTTGCATTCAAATTAAAAAAAAGTGATATTATTCAAAGTGTATTTTTTTTTCCTTAAGTGTTGTATTTTTTATAAATTAAGTATATTTATTAAAGTGCTTTTTCTAGTGCATTTTGTAAATAAATGTTTTTTTTTATAAATAAATTTAAAAAAAGCCTTTATTGATTTTGTTCTTCTTCTCATTCTTTTTGAAAGGACTAGTAATAGGGAAGTAATTTAGTCATTAGAGAACTATAACTACAGTTAGTTGTCTAGGTGAACTGTTGAAGGGAACATGTATCAATTTAAAACACCATTCAGATCGTTTCGGTGAGAGCTGTCTGTATCAGTCTAAACGGCACTCTTTACTAAAATGTTAAGTAATTGTGAAAAAGTATGTGTGGAAAGGCCGAAAAAAATCAATTATAGTCAGAGCGTCCAGCATGGGTCAGGCAGTTAAATACTAGCGATTGGCACAATGGAGTTGGTGTCGATATAGTTTCTAGTTTGAATGCGTGCTTTAAGCATTATTGAACCAAACTCTTGGTTGATTAACGACGATCTGGCTAAATCTATTTAGCAATTGTCCAGGAAATGCTGCATTTGTTCACCTTTCGCTCTCATCAAGAACAGATTTCCATTACTCTGGTTCTGTACAATCTCTTTCATCAGAGCAAATGTTTGTGAACACTTGCATTGAACTGCACCTACTATATCATCTACAGAGTTGTTCGTGATTCTAGCTCGCTAATAACTCTCAATAAACAAATATATCCAGGCGCCCCCAAATTTCTGCTCTCAGCGTACAATCAGGCAACTAATAAACCCTACGGCTATATCCTGTTGGATATTAATCAAAATACACCTGAGGATTTGCGTGTAGTCACAGATATTTTTGACAATGAAATTACAGTATATCTCCCCGTGAACAGTAAAAAGATTTATTAGTTGCTATCATGAAACTGAAGAAACTACATGAAAATAGACATTTATTTTCAGTTCTAAGCACTTCAAAACCCCCACTTAGGAAAGCCATACTCAAACATGGTATTGACATAAATTTCATTAATCTAATATCTGAACTTTGTTTAAATTTGACCAAGGGCAATATCCAACTGCCAGAAGTAGTTAAGCAACAGGCAAAGCAACATCGTTCCATTGTAGGTACATTGGCCTCTAAAAACAAAGGAAAGAATTTTAAAAGGAAACGTCTTCTTCAGGCGGGCGGTAGCTTTTTCACACTTTTACTGCCAATAATTGCAGGACTTGTAAACAGTTTATTCTAGAGAAAGGACAAACCCTATAAATTGACTCCAATAGAACTCGCTCTCTCCCCCGGGGAGCAGTTTAAGAATAATCGGAGTTAATTCGTTTATAACGAGAATATTGAGGCTGATAAAAAACTGCTTTTACTTCAAGATGCACTTCGCTGAGTGAAAAAACATCAGCTCTATAGTGTGAAGACCAGTGGTTTTGATCCCAAAAAAGAATCATCTCCTCAGGATTCTGCTGCTGCTGCTGGAACACAATTAAAGAAGGAGGAATTGGATTCAATTGTATCGAAAATTGGAAATCTAATGCCCCACTCATATCGGGAATAAAGTAAACGACTCATAACATATCTCATGGAAAGTGATCAAGATCATATTCAAATTGATAGCAATGGGAAAGAGATTACAATTCAAGGAGAGAGCTATAATCTATTTGATTTAATCTATGATATGGTTACAAATCGTAAAGGACTATTATCATTTGACGCTCATCTATAAACCTTTCTAAATACATTAAACTCCCCCAAAAGCCTTATTAGCAATAGGTAAATTCTAAAAAAAATTAAATGAACATGCACCCTCAACACCACTAAAATATGAACATGAAGCAGAAGAAGAAGATTTTAAATCAACTTCGGAAAATACTAGCACACTTAGTGGAAACTTGACAATAAGGAGGGGCAGTACACCACTGATAGCTAGATAAAAGCGAAAACGTATCAAGTCAACGTCACCACCACCACCACCAACGACCAGTATACAAAAGGGTAGTGGACGTTACACTACACGTTTACATTCAAAATGGTTGAAGTTCTGAAACGTGTTTATGAAATTGTTGGTGAAGTGGGGAGTTTAAATTTCGCCACCACTCCTTCAAAAGTCACTGTTTTTCACGCTAAAAGTGTACAAGACTATCTACCATATAAATCAAGTTACATTGTGCATAAAAATCATAGGCTTCGTGCTAATCATTATCGAAAAACTGAAGCGCTTTCACCATTGCACATAATGCAAGCAGATCTCCTAACTCTAGATGAGATTCAAAGACTTCACAATACACCGTACAAGTACATTCTACTTGCAATCTGTGTTTTTAGTCGCTGTGCATACGCAATTCCATTGCACTAGAAGAGAGGTGTTGAAGTTGCTCAGGCCGTTGAAAGTATTTTCGAACAGGATTCGTATAAAAAAATTCAAACGGATCGTCGTAGTGAATTTGTTAATCCCCATGTTGCAAAAGTACTAGCGAAATATAATACACTGCTCTACTATCATAGTCATAGTCCTTTAAAGGCTGCATTGACTGAACGATTGATATGAACTAATCGACTTTTAATGCACATTGAAAATACTTATGCTTTTATTCATGATTTAGATAAAATCATGTTGATTTATAATCAACGACCTCATCGATCATTGTCCAATTCAACCCCAATGGAAGTTCATCATTCTGATCATGATACAATTGACACCTTTCTTAAACAATATTCCAATGAAACGATTGTCAAGAAGAAAAAATTCACTGTTGGTGATACTGTCTGATTTAAAAGAACAACTAATTTGATTAAAAAGGGTAATTACTTGTGGCACACAGACCTTTTTAAATTGGCAAAAATCCAAAATAATAAACCCATAACTTATTGTTTGCGTGATACCAAAGATGAAGAAATTCTCGGCGGCTTTTATGATTATGACACTACAAAAAATTAAAAATAATAGTGAAATCTATCAAATTGAAAAGATATTAAAGACTCGTACTCACAGGGGTAGGAAACAGTTACTTGTTCGGTGGCTAGGATACAACCCTGATTTTGATTCTTGGATCAGTGTTGAAGATATTGACAATGCCCAATAATTTCTATGTAACATTATGTCCAACGTTTCCGATCCTTTCTTCAATGACTTGAATAATATAAGTGCTTTTCGAACAAAACATTCCCTCACCTTCAAATTCCACGGGTTGTTTGAAGCGGCTCTGGTCACCTATTTTTTTAAAAATACCATTGATATCCTGAGAAACGATTTTACTCGTGGCATAAAAGCTATACCATTCGATTGGTCACTCTTTGTCGACTAAGAATTGGCGGAAGCACACAAATCTAGCGAATATCCACATTTCAAATTGAAATATACTGAATACGTTAATATGACCGATTTGTGTCGTACAATCAATAGAAAAATCTCATATCGTAGGAATGGTACATTCCATTTTAATTATTCAATGGAACATGATAGGATTTACATTACCTCACCTGTTGATACTGAAATAATTATTCTCAATGATAATCTGAGAGACGTTCTTGGCTTTAAACAGAATATGATCAATGGGAAAAACGCTGGCACTGTTTACGGGATGGATCAAGTTATTTTTGCTGATTATCCACCTGGTTTTGCCTCGGACTCTTGCATATTTCTCTATGTATCTTTTGTGGAAACATCGAGAATTGGTAATACAAATACCCTCCTCTTAAGTGTTTTTTAACAAAAAATAACCATCGAGCTTTTTCATAACTATAATATGAAGTATCTCTAGTATGTTCCTATAAATAAATCAAATTTGGACTTCTGTCAGTTAACACCAAGAAGCGAACGGGATAATCCTCTTTAAAGGACAAAAGTTCTATCAGTGGTTAAATCTCACATTCAATACATCATTCGTGACACCACCTAAAACTAACAATATAAGAATTCCATTTGTGCGTCCTGATATCAATTCCTATGTTGATGATCAGAGTCCACCTTAAATAGGCAATGGATTGGACTACTACAAGGGGCGTACTGCAATGTCTGGCTATGGTCGTGGTAGCTGGCTTGCTAGGCTATTTTGCTCTGCACTACCCCTTGCCAGAAAATATCTTGTACCTGCTGCATCAAATTTTGCTGCCTCAGCACTACAGGACTGGGGGTCGGGTAAGAATTTCAAGGAGAGTGTTAACGAAAATATTAGATCTTCAGCAAGAGCCGTTGGTGAGCAATTAAAATCTCGGCAAAATGGGGAGGGCTTGAAAAAGATGCGTGCGCGTCATTCACTCATCAGTCTCTACCCAGGCGGGAAGCGAAGGACATCAACAAGGACTTTGAGAAATAGAACAAGGAAGACCAATAAGGAGAAGAAGAAAAAGAAAAAGATTGCTGGTTCAAGGAAGGATTTATACTCTTAAGGTTATTTATCCCCATCAAATGGAATCACATCTCTCAATCAGTTCCTCACTAAATCTGTTTAATTCTGAAAGTTTTGATGTTAGTGTCAAGAATGGCTACTATCAACAATTTCATCCCAAGCAACCCCTCTCGGAAAATATACACTTTCAAATATTTTCCAATGAAGACTATTTCATTGATTTCTCATCAACATTTATTGATTTAAATGTTGCAGTGAAGAAAAAGTCAGATAATACAACTCTAACTGCTGTCGATGGTCTCTCCTACGAAAACTGTATTCTAAAAAGTCTGTTCAAAAAAAATAATGTATTTATTAATGGAACATTGGTAAGCACTAGCAATAATTTATCCAACTATGCAAGCTACATACAATTTATGATGGTGACACCAAAGGCTTATAAGGAGTTGAGAGGACAATCATTGGGTTATGAATATCGATCAGGTGTTGATACTGACGGTGAGTTGACTACTGCAGTCACCCAGGAGTATCATTTAGTTGGAAAATTAAATTATGAGATATTCAATATATCCCAATGGTTACCCCCCAATGTCAAGATTGACATAAAGTTGCAACTAGCCCCATGGAATTTCATTTTGAGAAAAACACTTCCTGCAGCACCCGATGCAAATGTCATTATCACATCGGCAATTCCCCACGTTCGAAAACATCAGGTTATGAGCTCTGTTGCATTGGCAGTGGAAAAGCTAAGAGCCAATGGCAACAACATTAAACTTCTTGTCCCCCATACGATCACTAATCAACGTCAGATTGCCACTGGTTCTCGTAGCTATACCGATTCATCATTTTATCAATGGAGAAATCCCATTAAAATTGGCTTTGTCCTTTGTGAAGAGTGGCAGTGCCGTTGGATCCTGGACTGAATCCCCCCATGATTTTAATTTTTTCGGTCTATCTAGCCTTGTGTGCAAAGTGAACGGCATTCCATTGTTGACTCTATCATTTGACAAGACATCCCATTAAACTCTGTATGAGTCGACCATACAATTCCAAGATCTTAATTCCATGCTATTTGAAGTTATATTAGTCAACTCGATGTACTCAAAAAATCACTAGTCAATTGTTTTTGTCATTTCGAAGGCCGAGGATATGATCCGAGTATGCATAGAGAATTAACGATTAAGAGTGTAAATTTGCCACATCGCTGACTGAGAATATAACCCTAATATCATCGAGTGATTCTGAAGTTAATTGGAAAATCATACCAAGCTAGATTTTTCTACGATGCCTTGCATCATGAACACAAGTCTAATAATAAGCGTATTTAATATGGTTCCATACAGGTCTCAGTACCAATCCTATGACATGCCATTGAACTTCATTGAAAAAATTCCAAACTTTAATAATATCCTAATCATTGTAATAGCAGTCCATTGATTTTGAAGACAGCTCACTGGCTACGCATATTTCAAACAGCGAAAAATATTGAATTTTTTGATCCGCGTGGCCTATCGTACAAATTGTACACTTCATACATCAGCAACCTTGCTAAAAGCGGTGGGAAAACTAATGTTCAAAATCAATGAAGAGTACAGGATTTAACGACTAAAACATGTGGCTTTCATGCACTACTCTTTTTCATATTCAGATGTCCTGGCTATACTTACAAAACAGTTTCTCAACGTTTACGTTGACTTACCTCGATTGAACGACTTTCTAGTGGAAAATATACTTACAAGCGTGTTTAATATTGATTTTAGTGCCCTACGAATAAAATATTCTAAAAATGTATGTGAAATAGTTTATTAATAAATGAAAAAAAGGTACATGATAAAAAACGACTTTTCTACTCTTTAGATTTCATCTTCTACTAGGTATAGGTATTTGTCGATAACAACTAATGTAGGTAGATTATCTGAATTCACAGTATACTGATCCTGATGTGCTGCGATGTCGGGGTCGCATATTCTACAGTAGAGTGTAACTTCACTCTTGTCATATCTGTTTGTATAGTCAATAATACTATTCTCATTCATTTTATAGAGTTCACATGTTTCAATTTGCTTAGTTGAAGCAATACCACAAACAGTGTCCTCAAGAGGCAAATCACATTCCGTGAGAGCCAAATAAAATCAGTGGGCTTGTAATCATTGTAACCATTGTCTTTAGGACGATGAAGTAAAAGCACAATTCTTTTGTTGTTCAAAAAGTTAAATCACTTAACAGACTCCCCTTCCCAGAACAATCTAAAACCACGACAATACCAATCTCGTAACAATAAACTAAAATCCCTCTTAGGATTCTTTTCAATCATACCAGGATATGTATTCTCCCATTGGTTACACTCATCATAGTGGTACTTAGAGCGTAGTTTTCCTCTAGAGTGAGGATCACACCCCTCTTCAAGACAGTTAATACAACCTTTAATTTGTATGGCAAATCCTCTATACAGTTTACACGGCTGGTAGAATGTGCACATTTTATCATACTAATTAATCATTTTAAAAGTCTCACATGATGACCAGCTGCCCAGGGTGTACATGCATAGCGGACACGTATGGAACATTTTTTTATGTGTTGAAACTCCCACTGCTACAATGAAACTGAGCTACCAACAACAACAAATTGAGTGGGATAGAGATAGAGAGAGGAGCAAATCACGGGGAGGAACATAAACCCTTAGAATAGCATAGGAAGGAACATAAACTCCTAGAATAGCATAGGAAGGAACATAAACCTTTAGAATAGCATAGGAAGGAACATAAACCAAGCAAATCCATAAGCACATGCTCTGGAAAGGTGCCAAGGAACGTAAACCAAGCAAATAGCACAGGAAGGAACATAAACCGAGCAAATCCATAAGTACATGCTCTGGAAAGGTGCCAAGGAACGTAAACCAAGCAAATAGCACGGGAAGGAACATAGAATCACCATTAAACCTTTTTCATGATATTAAATCAATAAGGAAAAAAAGATTAGTGGCTATACGTCTCCCCAAATTCCATAGATACATTCTACTGAAATGATCTTTGCACTAATCATTTTTTATTCTTTGCAACTTTTTCGGTTAACTGTTAGCAGCGAAAGCTAAATCCAGTATGCTCATGAGATCCACAATGGAAGCAACAAGGTTCATTCTGGCAAGGGTTGTTCCTAGAATGAGAGTGTCCACTACCAAGACACTTGAGACAACGTTCCACGCCAGATCAGCCCGACGATATATGCTCTAGTGACCCGCATTTGTAGCACATTCACGGAAAAAACTTATAATCAGTAAGCCGGAAATGTTCGTAGCCAATCTGAATCCCATGACGCAAATAATGAGACTTGGCCGTCGCCGAACGGAAGTATACCCGATATGATTTCGAAACACCGATGCGCTGTTCTTTTCTATACCTTATTTAGAAACACACATACTGACTTGATCAATCGGAAAGTCCAGTCATGATAATAAACCGACAATTCTCTATTTGCGACCCTCAGTTTTACTGACCTTTTCATTCAAACAGGCTTTCAAGTTTTCGGCGTTTTGTCTTTTCGTATGAATGACCCATTTCGGTTGCTGGGATCCTAATTCCTTAGAAAGTGAAATCCGCACTATACCATCAGCTCCATCCAATGATTTCAAAAAAGCTTCACGCTTTAAGGGATTATCACAATCTTGTGGCGGTGAATCTACTACAAGACCCACTGTTTCTGACTCGCTATTCAGCAGAGGCCAAGATTTATCATTAAGTTTTTCTTTACTTATACAGCTCAAACTTTGCTCTCTACTCCGTCACAACACTCTTTCACCACAGCAGGAGTCTCCGCTACCTTACTTGTGACGTAATCAAGTTTATCAATTATGCTAAAAAGATGCCGGTCCCAGGTTTGAATGGCACGGCTAAAGTGAGCATTTTCATCCCTATCTATCGCAGGTATCGCATCACTTGCAGTCATAACGAACTTCAGATTTGGCAAGCGAGGGGTTGCATCCTCAGAAATAAGGATGTCTAAAATATCCTGTGACAGGCTTTGCTTAGCAGAGGGGCCACGACGTGCAAGGAGTTTATGCGTGGTGTTCACTAGAGATGTTAGGAGGCTTCTAGCTTGATCAACATGATCATTAGAATAGAAGTTTGCACACGAAGATATACAGGAGGTGGACGAAATTCCTGACTGTAGACAGATGAATGAAAGTTGATATGAGTAACAGTTGGATTCTTGGCGTTATATATATATATATATATATATATATATATATATATATATATATATATATATATATATATATATATATATATATATATATATATATATATATATATATATATATATATATATATATATATATATATATATATATATATATATATATATATATATATATATATATATATATATATATATATATATATATATATATATATATATATACAAAAGTTGTGTCATGGGCAACTTTCATTTTTATCAGATATTTAGTTTCACTTCATTAAATAGGAAAATTATATCAGTTCGTCATGCATTCGCTAATATAATGCATGAACTTCTCCCATCTTTCTGAACGTTTATCAATTCATTCCTTGTAAAATGTGGTTGGTTTGGAATGGAAGAAATTCTCGAAGGAAGGAATATTGCCTTTAAAAAGTTGTTGTCGAAGTTAGAAGGGCACCACATCCTCGTTTCATGTTTACGTAAGGTCGTATCTTCAGAACAGAATTTTGCAAACCAATTTCAACCAATACCGTATCACAAAATTCGTCAGTTATCTGGGTAAAAACTTTGAACTTAGAAGCTTAATTTCATAATGCCCTTTGCCTATATCTGTTTTTTCACAGTTAAAATAGTTGAAATGGGCTACTTTGATATTGATTGTTTTTTTTTGTTTTTTTGGATTATTAAAACGACTTATTGTATTAAAAACTGGTTTTTATTAACAATTTAAAAAAATGCATTTTAAATTTTCTTTTGGCTTCTTTATAGAATATATGTCATGTAGGCTAAAGCTGAACTGCTGCTGTTTTATTGTTTTGGCTGCTCTTTTGGATATTATTAATTTTTTCTTTTGAGGATTCATTCCAAATTACAAACTGATAAATACCTAATATCACTCAAATTATAAACTGCATCTAAAAGGAGCAAATTTATCAAATTGAAAAATACATGATGAACACTTCACATGAGAACACTTCAATTCAATGAAACAAAAAACACCTAATGGTTTATTCGGTATGAAGAAAAATGAAGTGCCAGCTATTTTCTTAGGTAAAATATGAAAAGCTCATCCGTTTTAAATGCAATTAAATGAATAGTATGCAGACTGAAGTAGCTCCAGAAAGATGTTGAGATTTTTATCCTAGTTCGTCACTTTTAATCCAAGCAAAATGTTAGGACACTTAGTATCAGTTATTGAGTTTAAGCTTTGATTTCGAAATGCTCACACAAATTACCAAATTTAAAAAAGTCGCAACAATAAGTCACCTGTGGTCAAAATACTCAAAGACTCCTCTTTGATCCTCACCCAGGCTCAAAGCTTCTGCTATGTCAGTTCCATGGAAATTTCCAAAGAGTTTCTTTTTAAAATAGCTTTCAAGCGTAGTTAGGGGTATTTAGCCTTTTTGGCTTTTCTTCGAAGCTTTGAAAAAAGTGTTATAATATTCCAAATATTACATTTGTTATATTTGTGCATATTTTTGATAATCATTTGTGGGGTGATCGAATTTTTTAAACCACTGTAGATACGTAAGAACGTTGCAACATCTAGTACCCTGAGGTCATAAGACCGTCGAAGACTCCTCCTTGAACTTCCCAAATTGAAAGCTTTTATTATGACCTGGCCTTTTAATGTAGCTTGGGCACTGGACCAAGGGCGCAATTGTCACTCGAGCACAACGTTAGGTGGGGATACCGATATCGCTTTCGTCACACCAAGTCGTTTTAGTGTGAATCTGCCTGGTACTTATGAATGAATGTTTTCAAAGTAAACCCGTTTCATCAATAAGAAGATAAAACGGGATGGACGCATATGTCCCTTTCCCTTTGGACGATAAAACCATGCAAGTGCTGTATCAAGTATAACTCACGAAAATCGTGTTAATTTTTGTCAACTTTTCAACTTTTTGGCATCCCTGCTTTCAATAAAAAAAAATCAAGGTATTATCACTTAAATATAATAACTCCCTATGCCCCCTCTCTGGATACCATCTTGATAGGGTACCGTCTCTGCTTTAAATAAAAAAAAACAATTAATTTATTGGCACCCCTGCTTAAAAAAAAATCGAGATATTATCATTTAAATATGATAGCTCACTACCCCCCCCCCCTCTGGATACCACCTTGAAGTAGAATGCATATATTGAATTTGGGGGGACGTATAGCCACTACTCTTTTCTTCTTTATTGGTTTAATATCATGAAGAAGGTTTAACGGTGATTCCTGTGCTATTTGGGGAGATTACGTTCCTTGGTACCTTTCCAAGCAACGTGATTAAACACGTTTTGAAACTAAATGCTATTTGCGAATTGTTTGATTGACATTTGCAAAAAGGGATAAGGGATTCGCGAATTGAACTCTATGAACGATATTAATTAATGTTTGAATAATAAGAGTGTGAATGATTCTAATTAGTGATTGGGTCGTATGAAGATTGAGAAAAAGGATTAAACTGATTATCAGTTAAGGTAACCCCGAAGGGCTTGTTAACTCAGGTAATTTGTTATAAATTTGAGACAACATAAATCTATGAAAATGGTTAATGATGATAGAATAACATTGGGAATTGACCTAGCTTTACCTCTCCGATGTGGTCTGTATAATACACAAGTGATGTTTGAACAGTGTTGTGAATTTAAAATAGGGTGTAACGTTTTAGTATACTAAAAAGTTGATACTAATAGAGATTTTGATGGTAAGAAAAGAATTTTAATAATGAAATTCAAAACAAACCTAATAAATCCTTGTAAATCAAGTAGTAAGATGTATGTGAGAAAGAACCATCATGAGTCCTAAGTACCAACAACCCTAACCAGAAGAGACATCAACTCCCCAAACCATATCCCCAAACTCGAAGGGCGCCCCCTCCCTCCAACTTTTTGGCCCCTCCCCCTCCCCATTTTTTTTTAACAAATATTTTTTTTAACTTTTTTTTTACATGTCTTCGAATGTAACCAGCAGAGACATCAACTCTCCAAAGGTCCCCTATCCCCAAACTCGAAGGGCGCCCCCTCCCTCCAACTTTTTGGCCCCCCCTCCCCATTTTTTTTTTATTTTTTTCAACTTTTTTTTCATGTCTTCGAATGAGAACCATCAAGGATCATAAGCACCAACGACCCTAACCAGCAGAGACATCAACTCCCAAAAGGTCCCCTATTCCCAAACTCGAAGGGCGCCCCTCCCTCCAACTTTTTGCCCCCCCTTTTTATTTTAACATGATATATTTTTTTCAACTTTTTTTTCACATGTCTTCGAATGAGATGAAACAAACTTAAATTCAGTAGTGTTTTGTCGTGGTTTACCTTGTCACAGTTACATTCTCTTAATTTTTCAAAGTTCCTTTTGAATTTCTTTTGATGAAATGCAAGAGTTGGAATATTTTAGTAGTGTCTCGTTGTGCTTTACCTTGTCACAGTTACATTCTCTTGATTTTTCAAAGTTCATTTTGGATTTCTTTCATTGAAATGCAAGAGTTGGAAAATTTCAGTAGTGTTTTGTTGTGCTTTACCTTGTCACAGTTACATTCTCTTGATTTTTCAAAGTTCATTTTGAATTTCTTTCATGAAATGCAAGAGTTGGAATATTTCAGTAGTGTTTTATCGTGGTTTACCATGTCATAGTTACATTCTCTTGATTTTTCAAAGTTCATTTTGAATTTCTTTCGTGAAATGCAAGAGTTGGAATATTTCAGTAGTGTTTTGTCGTGGTTTACCGTGTCATAGTTAGATTATTATGATTTTTCAAAGTTTTTTTTGAATTTCTTTCGTTGTAAAGCAAGATTTGGAACATTTCAGTAGTGTTTTGTGGTGCTTTAACTTCTCACACTTACCTTCTCTTGATTTTTTAAAGTTAATTTTGAATTTCTTTCGTGAAACGCAAAAGTTGGAATATTTCAGTAGTGTTTTTTCGTGGTTTACCATGTCAGAGTTACATCCTCTTGATTTTTCAAAGTTCATTTTGAATTTCTTTCGTGAAATGCAAGATTTGGAATGTTTCAGTAGTGTTTTGTTGTGGTTTACCATGTCACAGTTACATTCTCTTGATTTTTCAAAGTTCATTTTGAATTTCTTTCGTGAAATGCAAGAGTTGGAATATTTCAGTAGTGTTTTGTCGTGGTTTACCTCGTCGCAGTTACATTCTCTTGATTTTTCAAAGTTCATTTTGGATTTCTTTCCTTGAAATGCAAGAGTTGGAATATTTCAGCAGTGTTTCGTCGTGGTTTACCTTGTCACAGTTACATTCTCTTGATTTTTCAAAGTTCATTTTTGGATTTCTTTCGTTGAAATGCATGAGTTGGAATATTTTTGGAGTGTAGGTTTGACATCACCAGGCACGTGCGAGGGAAATTTTTTGTTGGTGGGGGGTTTAAAAAGGTAAAAATGGGTGAACTACATTAGTTTATAAGACGGATCGTGAAAATCCCAAGGTTTTGTGTACCAAGAATGGACCGGAAAAAACTTCAACCGTGCCCAGCCCCCCGCGATCATAAATTAAATTATAAAAGTTTCTTCAACTGAAAGTAAGGAGCAACATCAAAACTTAAACGGGCAGAAATAGAGGCTGTTTCCAAAGATTTAGGATTCATTAACTTTATTGTTGCCAG
This sequence comes from Artemia sp. Qi Xiang Cuo, assembly GCF_049724085.1. Taxonomy (NCBI): domain Eukaryota; kingdom Metazoa; phylum Arthropoda; class Branchiopoda; order Anostraca; family Artemiidae; genus Artemia; species Artemia sp. Qi Xiang Cuo. Next base: position 86,162,142 of record NC_142795.1, on the reverse strand, counting down.
TCAAAAGCTTTGAGCTTGAGAAAATTGTTTGATTATCGAAAAATTGAGAAACACCCTCCAAAAGTCGAGAGGAATGGGATTGTCTTGAGGGGGGTATTTTCCATGGAAGAGGGGGAGGGTATTTTTACGTGAAAACAACTTCAACCGTGCCCAGCCCCCTGCGATCAGAAATTAATTTATAAAAAAGTTTCTTCAACTGAAAGTAAGGAGCAGTATCAAAACTTGAACGGGCAGAAATATAGGCTGCTTCAAAAGATTTAGGATTCATTAACTTTAATGTTGCCTGTCAAAAGCTATGAGCTTGATAAAATTGCCTGATTATCGAAAAATGGAGAAACACCCTCCAAAAGTCGACAGGAATGGGAGTGCCTTGAGGGGGGAATTTTCCATGGAAGAGGGGGAGGGTATTTTTACGTGAAAACAACTTCAACCGTGCCCAGCCCCCCGCATTTTAACAAGAAATGGCTGAAAAGTGTTTTTTCGGGGGGATGGGTATTAGTCTCTCATAGGCGTGTGTTGTCTGAAACCTATAAAAATAAACTATTTCCGTAAAATCTGAGCTAATAAGGGTTTTGACCGTAAACTCTACTTTGTTTTTTTTTGTAAGAAAATTACGGAAAATACATTTCTCTGGTACACGTGTGAAACTTAAGTCCATTTTTGGATTGAAAAATAAAAAAATATCCGTAAAATCTGAACTAATAATTCAATATTTTTTTTTCATAAAAACAAACTTTTTTTTAAACTTCGAAAATTTTCAACTTTATTTATTTTTTTCTTTTTGTACATATCTTAAAATTTCAAAGTATGCTCACGGTTCTAACAATTGTGCTCTATGATTGTTTAGAGACATGATGTGGCTTTCCGACTGGTATTCTATGACCGGATGTCGACACTACCTAGTCTATTGCATGTATTAAATCAGTATTTTTTACGCAGTGGAACGATAAACACATAAGTCTTATCTTTAAAAAAAAGTGAAGATGGAACATTTTAATAGAGTGTGTTCACATAACAAGGTTATTGTAGCATTGAATGCCGACAAGGAGAAGTATTTAAACTATGAAACAAATACAAGTGGTAGCACTATCGGAAACGTATGCATGTGTTGTCATGACAGCGAGAGTTTAGATTTCTTTGGAGCACCCAAGAATTTCTATTATACAAATGCTGGATATGCGAAATTATCATTTCCACAGATGATTGCACTCAAAGAGAATGCTAACATAAAAATAATTGTTTATGATAGAGGACAACTCCTCGCTACTGCTGCAGGTAACAGATTACCTACGGATACATCCAATCATCAGCTTTCGGGTATTAGCATTCAACGGAAGGCTAATAAAAGAAAGGCCTACTCTGCTACTAATAACGTAAACCATATCTTGTTTACGTGCCGAAACTGTTACCTGTGTAAAAATAATGTGTTAATAGACAGTGAAATTGCCAGAAAAATAAAAATGGTATTGTCAGAAAATATCATTACGGAAAATAAAGATGAAACGATGAAAAACAAAGCACCAGCAAACGTTACTGGCATTGATCAAACAGTCAATGAATCAAATAATACCAAAGACAAAAAACATATTGAGCCAGTCGATGACACACCAGTAAAAATTGTGTATGATTCAAAATGGAATAATGATTATTCTACTGATTACGAACTAAGAGATGACAATAGCTATAGTATCAAGAGAGAATATGGTGAACCATTTTATGGAACAGATTCAAAATGTCCAAAGTTGTTCATTGATATTAATAATATATAATAATATTTTTTTGTATTAATATTCTACATGACATTATTTCATTAAAAATATATTATGCATTACATTGTTACGTGTTCATTATTTTTAGAGTAAGCTAGCATATCGAACGTTCGTTTTTCAAGCAGACTGTTTTTCGAGCCAAAAATAGACTAAAGTTTCAGATTTGAACCAGAGAATTGTATTTTCCATAATTTTCTTACAAAAAACTAGAGTTTACGGCCAAAAATCCTTATTAGCTCAGATTTTATAGAAATAGTTTTATTTTTCGATCTGAAAATAGACTAAAGTTTCAGATTTGAACCAGAGAATTGTATTTTCCATAATTTTCTTACAAAAAACTAGATTTTACGGCCAAAAACCCTTATTAGCTCAGATTTTATAGAAATAGTTTTATTTTTCGATCCGAAAATAGACTAAAGTTTCAGATTTGAACCAGAGAATTGTATTTGCCCCCCTCCAGCGCGCCGGAGGGGGGCATTAAATAGTGGAATTTATGCTGATACACACACACACACAGAGACGACACACACATAGCGAGGACACATGCACAGAGACGACACACACACAGAGACGACACACACACACACACACACAGAGACGAAACACACATAGCGACGACACATGCACAGAGAGGACACACACAGACAGAGACGACGCACACATACACACACACACACACAGAGAGAGGACACACATTTTCGGATCGAAAAATAAAACTATTTCTATAAAATCTGAGCTAATAAGGGTTTTTGGCCGTAAACCCTAGTTTCTTGTAAGAAAATTATGGAAAATACAATTCTCTGGTTCAAATCTGAAACTTTAGTCTATTTTCGGATCGAAAAATAAAACTATTTCTATAAAATCTGAGCTAATAAGGGTTTTTGGCCGTAAACTCTAGTTTTTTGTAAGAAAATTATGGAAAATACAATTCTCTGGTTCAAATCTGAAACTTTAGTCTACTTTCAGATCGAAAAATAAAACTATTTCTATAAAATATGAGCTAATAAGGGTTTTTGGCCGTAAACTCTAGTTTTTTGTAAGAAAATTATGGAAAACACAATTCTCTGGTTTAAATCTGAAACTTTAGTCTATTTTTGGCTCGAAAAACAGTCTGCTTGAAAAACGAATGTTCGATATGCTAGCTTACTCTAAAAATAATGAACACATAACAATGTAAGGCATAATATATTTTTTAAGGTAATAATTTCATGTAGAATATTAATACAAAAAAATATATTATTATGCATTATGAATATCAATGATCAACTTTGGATATTTTTAGTATGTTCCATAATATAGTTCACTGTGTTCTCTCTTGATGCTGTAGATATTGTCTTCTCTTTGTCTGTAATCAGTATAACAATCATTATTCCATTTTGAGTCATACACAATTTTTACTGATGTGTCATCGACTGGCTCAATATGTTTTTCGTCTTTGGTATTATTTGATTCATTGACTGTTTGATCAATGCCAGTAACGTTTGCTGGTGCTTTGTTTTTCATCGTTTCATCTTTATATTCCGTAGTGATATTTTCTGACAATGCCATTTTTATTTTTCTGACAATTTCACTGTCTATTAACACATTATTTTTACACAGGTAACAGTTTCGGCACGTAAACAAGATATGGTTTACGATATTAGTAGCAGAGTATGCCTTTCTTTTATTAGCCTTCCGCTGAATGCTAATACCCGAAAGCTGATGATTGGACGTATCCGTAGGTAATGTGTTACCTGCAGCAGTAGCAAGGAGTTGTCCTCTATCATCAAGAATTATTTTTATGTTAGCATTCTCTTTGAGTGTAAACATCTGTGGAAATGATAATTTCGCATATCCAGCATTTGTATAATAGAAATTCTTGGGTGCTCCAAAGAAATCTAAACTCTCACTGTCATGACAACACATGCATACGTTTCCGATAGTGCTACCACTTGTACTTGTTTCATAGTTTAAATACTTCGCCTTGTCGGAATTCAATGCTACAAAAACCTTGTTATGTGAACACACTCTATTAAAATGTTCCATCTTCACTTTTTTTTAAAGATAAGACTTATGTGTTTATCGTTCCACTGCGTAAAAAATACTGATTTAATACATGCAATAGACTAGGTAGTGCCGATAACCGGTCATAGAATGCCACTGAGAAAGCCCCATCATTTCTCTGACCCAATCATAGAGCATAATTGTTAGAACCGTAAGCATATTTTGAAATTTTAAGATATGTACAAAAAGAAAAAAATAAATAAAGTTGAAAAATTTCGAAGTTTTAAAAAAAAAGTTTTTTTTTATGAAAAAAATATTGAATTACTAGTTCAGATTTTAAGGATATAGTTTTATTTTTCAATCCAAAAATAGACTTAAGTTTCACACCTGTACCAGAGAATTGTATTTTCCATAATTTTCTTACAAAAAACAAACAAACTAGAGTTTATGGTCAAAACCCTTATTAGCTCAGATTTTACGGAAATAGTTTATTTTTATAGGTTTCAGACAACACACGCCTATGAGAGACTAATACCCATCCCTCCCCAAGAAACAGTTTTCAGCCATTTCATGTTAAAATGCGGGGGGCTGGGCACGGTTGAAGTTGTTTTCACGTAAAAATAACCTCTCCCTCTTCCATGGAAAATTTCCTCCTCAAGACAATCCCATTCCTGTCGACTTTTGGAGGGCGTTTCTTCATTTTTCGATAATCATGCAATTTTGTCAAACTCATAGCTTTTGACAGGCAACACTAAAGTTAATGAATCCTAAATCTTTGGAAACAGCCTCTTGTTCTGCCCGTTTAAGTTTTGATGTTGCTCCTTACTTTCAGTTGAAGAAACTTTTTTATAATTTAATTTCTGATCGCAGGGGGCTGGGCACGGTTGAAGTTGTTTTCACGTAAAAATACCCTCCACCTCATCCATGGAAAATTCCCCCTCAAGGCAATCCCATTCCTGTCGACTTTTAGAGGGTTTTTCTTCATTTTTCGATAATCAGGCAATTTTCTCAAACTCAAAGCTTTTGTCTGGCAACACTAAAGTTAATGAATCCTAAATCTTTGGAAACAACTTCTATTTCTGCCCGTTTAAGTTTTGATGTTGCTCCTTACTTTCAGTTGAAGAAATATTTTTATAAATTAATTTCTGATCGCGGGGTTTTGGGCACGGTTGAAGTTGTTTTCATGTAAAAATACCCTCACCCTCGTCTAAGGAAAATTCCCCCCTTAAGACAATCCCATTCCTGTTGTCCTTTAAAGGGTTTTTCTCCATTTATCGATAACCAAGCAATTTTCTCAAGCTCTTCGCTCTTGAATGGCAACACTAAAGTCAATAAATCCTAAATCTTTGGAAACAACCTCTATTTCCGCCTGTTTAAGTTTTTATGTTGCTCCTTACTTTCAGTTGAAGAAACTTTTTTATAATATAATTTCTGATCGCGGGGGGGCTGGGCACGGTTGAAGTTGTTTCCGGTCTATTCTTGGTACACAAAACCTTGGGATTTTCACGATCTGTCTTATAAACTAATGTAGTTCACCGATTTTTACCTTTTTAACCCCCCACCAACAAAACATTTCCCTCGCACGTGCCTGGTGATGTCAAACCTACACTCCAAAAATATTCCAACTCATGCATTTCAACGAAAGAAATCCAAAAATGAACTTTGAAAAATCAAGAGAATGTAACTGTGACAAGGTAAACCACGACGAAACACTGCTGAAATATTCCAACTCTTGCATTTCAAGGAAAGAAATCCAAAATGAACTTTGAAAAATCAAGAGAATGTAACTGCGACAAGGTAAACCACGACAAAACACTACTGATTCCAACTCTTGCATTTCACGAAAGAAATTCAAAATGAACTTTGAAAAATCAAGAAAATGTAACTGTGACAAGGTAAACCACGACAAAACACTACTGAAATATCCCAACTCTTGCATTTCAAGAAAGAAATTCAAAATGAACTTTGAAAAATCAAGAGAATGTAACTGTGACATGGTAAACCACGACAAAACACTACTGAAATATTCCAACTCTTGGATTTCACGAAAGAAATTCAAAACGAACTTTAAAAAATCAAGAGAATGTAACTGTGACAAGGTAAAGCACTACAAAACACTACTGAAATATTCCAACTCTTGAATTTAAACGAAAGAAATCCAAAATAAACTTCGAAAAATCAAGAGAATTTAACTGTGACAAGGTAAAGCACAACAAAAACCTGCTGAAATATTCCAACGCTTGCATTTCAACGAAAGAAATCAAAAATGGACTTTGAAAAATCAGGAGAATGTAACTGTGACATGGTAAACCACGACAAAACACTACTGAAATATTCCAACTCCTGCATTTCAACGAATGAAATCCAAAATGAATTTTGAAAAATCAAAAAATTGTAACTTTGACAAAGCAAACCATGACCAAACACTACTGAAATAATCCAACTCTTGCATTTCAACCAAAGAAATACAAAATGAACTTTTAAAAATTAAGATAATGTAAGTGTTACAAGGTAAACCACTACAAAACACTACTGAAATATTCCAACTCTTGCATTTCAACGAAATAAATCCAAAATGAGCTTGGAAAAATCAAGAGAATGTAACTGTGACAAGGTAAAGCACAACAAGACACTATTGAAATATTCCAACTCTTGCATTTCAACGAAAAAAAATCAAAATGAACTTTGAAAAATGAAGAGAATGTTACTGTGACAAGGTAAACCACGACGAAACACTACTGAATTTAAGTTTGTTTCATCTCATTCGAAGACATGTAAAAAAAGTTGAAAAAAATATATTATGTTAAAATAAAAAAAGGGGGGGCAAAAAGTTGGAGGGAGGGGCGCCCTTCGAGTTTGGGAATAAGGGACCTTTGGGGAGTTGATGTCTCTGCTGGATAGGGTCGTTGGTGCTTATGATCCTTGATGGTTCTCATTCGAAGACATTGTTGAAAAAAAGTTGAAAAAAATAAAAAAAAAAATGGGGAGGGGGGCCCAAAACGTTGGCGGGCGGGGGCGCCCTTCGAGTTTGGGGATAAGGGACCTTTGGGGAGTTGATATCTCTGCTTGTTACATTCGAAGACATGTAAAAAAAAAAGTTGAAAAAATATATCATGTTAAAAAAATAAAAAAAAATGGGGAGGGGGAGGGGCCAAAAAGTTGGAGGGAGGGGGCGCCCTTCGAGTTTGGGGATAGGGTTTGGGGAGTCAAAGTCTCTGCTGGTTAGGGTCGTTGGTGCTTATGATCCTTGATGGTTCGTACTCACATACACCTTACTACTTGATTCGCAAGGATTTCTAAGGTTTGTTCTGAATTTCTTTATTAAAATTCTTTTCTTACCATCAACATCTCTCTTAGTATCAGCTTTTTGGTATACTAAAACGTTAGACCCTATTTTAAATTGACAACACTGTTCAAACATCACCTGTGTATTATATAGACCACATCGGAGAGGTAAAGCTAGGTCAATTCGCAATGCCATTATATCATCATTAACCATTTTCATATATTGATGTTGTCTCAAATTTATAACAAATTGCCTGAGTTAACAAGCCCTTCGGGGTTACCTTAACTGATAATCAGTTTAATCCTTTTTCTCCATCTTCATACGACCCAATCACTAATTAGAATCATTCACACTCCTATTATTCAAACATTAATTAATATCGTTCATAGAGTCCAATTCGCGAATCCCTTATCCCTTTTTGCAAATGTCAATCAAACAATTCGCAAATAGCATGTAGTTTCAAAACGTGTTTAATCACGTTGCTTGGAAAGGTACCAAGGAACGTAATCTCCCCAAATAGCACAGGAATCACCGTTAAACCTTCTTCATGATATTAAACCAATAAAGAAGAAAAGAGTAGTGGCTATACGTCCCCCCAAATTCAATATATGCATTCTACTCCTTGATAGGATGCCGTCTCTGCTTTAAATTAAAAAAAAATTCGAGATATTATAATTTAATTGTAATATCTCCCTACCCCCCCCCCCTCTGGATACCACGTTGGTAGGATTCCGTTTCAGCTTTCATTAGAAAAATAATTTACTTAATAATTAACTAGGTCACTACATGTTTCAAACAAACACTCAAAATAACATTAAACATCTTAGTGTTCCTTGAAAAAAAAATGAGGGAATGACTAAAGGGGTACAAAGACAACAACAAAAATGTCAAAATTTTTCAGATATACCTCAAATTATTGGAAAACTGAGTCATAGATTCGCCGTGGCATTCAATAAGATCCAAAGAATCTAATTAAAAGGGAGCACGCACAAAGCCAAATTAGACCAGTAGCCTAAGAGAAATTGCAGAATACCCAAGACAATGAACATGTCCTAGTAGGAGGCCCTGGGTCTATCAAAATATTTCAATGGTTTCCCAGGGAATTTGATATCATGTTCGTCTGTCTCCACTTTAAAGGAAAAAAATAATTATCTTTTTGGCATCGCTGCTTTTAATTAAAAAAATGAGGTATTATCATTTAAAAATGATAGCCCCCTATAGGCAATAATTTACAAATTATTTATGAATCATATTTTTGGGGTGACTTCCGGTTCAATCTTTAATTTTCTAACCTTGTACATAGCTTAGTCTATAGCTAAATTTTGTCTCAATAGAAATTTTTTTTTTGGGGGGGGGGGGTAAACAAGTTTCAGAAAAAAGATTGTATTTTCTATCAGGCGTTCAATAATTGAGTATTAAAAATTAATAAAATATTATCTAAAAACAGCAAAAAAAAAAAAAAAAATCCGCAAACTTAAATTTCAGCTGTAGAAACAATCGGTCGGCTATCCATCTCAAAATCCACCTGAAGGCTGAAGCTGTATAGTAATGAATGTGTTCTATAATTCTATTCAATTTGAAAACAAAATTCTTGACCACGAATGATGTTAGAAATAGGGATTAGGAAACTGCATTCAAAATTATTTAAACTCATTTCATAAAGACGATACTTTTTTTTTGTCAACATATGAAGAACTTGTTCATTGTCAACATATTTGCAATAGCATATTGCATCTGTCTGGTTTTTATGCAAAGTAACAAAAGAGCCGAAAATTAATGAACAAGAGAGCGGTGAAGAATTATGGTATGCAAAGTAATATTTGGCAGGGAAAGTCACTGGTGATAAATCGGCACCGTGATTGCGTGATTTTCGGGGATTCGGTGAACCAAATTTTTTTCGGGGTGACGCATAGATTTTGGGGAAATACTCGAGAATTCGGGGATAGTGCAAGCTCTGCTTGATTTCTAATCAGGAAAGTCGAAATACTAAACCACACGAGAAGGAAAAGCTCCGACTTTGCGGTTTACGCACTAGAGAATTGCCGCAAAATTAATTAAAAGTCGACCAAAAGCAGCCGGCGTTCGACCGGGCCTCTCGTCGGCGGCGTTCGCTGGATCCGCCGGCGCGGCGCCGGGGTCTATTTTCAGCTATGGTGATTCTAACAGTGAACTTTTATCGATATGGTGCCTTTTCCGGTGGGTTTCAAGCTCTTTTTTTAAAGAGCTTGAAACGACAGTCTTTTATAGACTGTCGCTCGCTCTTTACTTGGTTGCAACCATTGCTGCAACTAAGTTCTTGCAATACATTTATGAATAAATATTTTTACAAAAATGATTAAAAAAGGCGTTTAATGCAAGATTTTACTTAAAATTTAAAATGTGTCAGTATTTGCCTGCAGCTTATGAGGCCTCAGGAGAATTATATCAACTGTTATTTGATATAAATATTGCAGGATGGCAAAGATTATTCCTTTAAAAAACAGATTTTTAATTGATTACGTAATCAGTCTGAAAAAGAACAACAATACAGAATTATTTCTTATATTTTAGGTAACGTACATTGCAGTTTGGAAAGTACCGACAAATTGAGGCGAGCCCATATTGATTTTATTACAAAATAACAATTTCGCAACTTTCCCAAACGTTTAAAGACAAAAAAAGCACGCCCATTTTGTGTCACACTATAAAGTTTGGCAATCAGATGTTCAAGTTCAAAGATGGAGGAAGACCATCAAAGGATATCTCTGTTCAGGCCATCAAAAATTGCCACAGAGGACTGATGACGACGGGTTCTGTATTAGATTCTAAAAGAAGTGGCAACCCTACCATTATCTGGAATTCGAAGGTAGTGAGAATTGTTACAAAAATGCACTCAGAGGACCGAAAAGTCCATTCGACAAGTAACAAGGCAAAGTGGTCCCTCTGTTAGCACCATGCTCAAGAATGGACTACTTCAAAGCCGCATTCCAGGTAAATAGTGTCAAGCTAAGATGGACATTCGTATGTTGGTTGTGGAGATCATATTTCAGCTTAGAGTGAAGATTGGTCAGTCTTTTTGAAAAAATTCCTTTAAGCGATGGAGCAATATTTCACCTTGGTGGGTTTGCAATCCGTCAACTGTCAACACTGGACGGATGCAGATTCTCCTATTATCTCAGCAGGACTTTAGAATCCACTCAAGAATAATTTGGTGTGGAATTACTTTAGATAGGATTCTGGGGCCTTTCGAACAAAGCCGGGAATTAAGTATGTTTTGTTCACACTCACATTTTTTGCAATTTGCTAATCCATAAATACATTACAAGATTCTTTAAACAAGTGACTTTTAAATAAGTGACTTTTTTAAAACAAGAGTTTTGAATAAGAGAGTTTTCAATCATTATGTAGGTATTTTATTTTAAACTTTAATGGCAGTGACACTAGCGATATACACAAGAGTTGTGATTATTTCTGGATTCACAGGCAAAAAAGTAAAAAAAAAAGAGACTTGTCACAGATAAAAGTTAAAACCATTACGGGCATAAGTTGAATACTTTTTAACACCTCCAGTTGAGTTGATTTTCAGTTCAGCGGTGAGTGAAATAAGCATACTACGGTAGTTTTCCTGTCGTTAATTTTCTTCTGCCGCGTAAAATTTTTGTCTAGAACCACGTCTCACCCATCGAATCTTAAAGTAAATCTCTAATAATTGATCATGTTGAAGCATCGGCTAAAGAGTGGATGTATTTTCCAAATTTGCCCCAACACGTGTTTACTCACAAATACGAATGATTAGGACAAAACAAATCTTATATAATACGTTTTATTCTTGAAAAATACATTGGACCGAAATTATTACCAATGTTAGGTAACACTAGCTGACCAAATTTAGGTCTAATTTTTCCTACGGCAAACTTAAATACGGACGAGAATTGTTCGGCCATGCTTGAGAGATCCCTAAAAAATAAGGAAAAATCAACATTTAATTTAGCATCAGTAACAAGTTTATTCCAATCAGGTTTCATACAATACATTTTAAATTTTTAATCAATTATTTATGAATGGCGAAAAGATGTACATACCCCTTGGTACCATAGTATAGGCTATAGCCTATAGCTTCTAATATCTACTTAAATTCTATAATACACACCTCTAACACTTAAAAAAAAACAAATATTTAATTTAACAATACTTGAAAAACAATTCAGTAACCACTGGGGACCAAATACTGGTGAATCGCCAAATTACCAGAATCAAGCTAAGTTTTTTTTAATAATGTCGTAAAACCGATTTTAGTAGCAGTCCAGAGAGGTCATACTTATATCCGCGATGAGGTCAAGTAGGTGCTATTATTTAGTCTAATACCAAGAAACATAATTTTTTTTTATATATAAATATAACATCAGCAGTCAGGTTTTCATATAACAAGCTTGTTTCAAAAATAAAATATTTTCTAACAAAAATATACATTTTCTGATATATTCATAAAAGTTGAGTCATGGGCAACTTTCGTTTTTATCAGAAATTTAGTTTCACTTCATTAAATAGGAATATTATATCAGTTCGTTATGCATTTGCTAATATTATGCATGAACTTCTCCCATCTTTCTGGACGTTTATCAATTCATTCCTTGTAAAATCTGGTTGGTTTGGAATGGGAGAAATGCTCGAAGGAAGAAATATTGCCTTTAAAAAGTTGTCTTCGAAGTTAGAAGGACTCATGTCCTCGTTTCATGTTTACGTAAGGTCGTATCTTCAGAACAGAATTTTGCAAACCAATTTTTCACTGGCGTACCAGCCCAATCAGTTCTTGGTCGTATACAAAGTGTATTTTTTCACCAGTCACCTGAGTGAAATTCCCTTGTTGAAATTCTCAAAGCTGTTGAAGACGCAGTTTTTGACCCTCCATTTCGGAGGTTAAAAAAAAACAGTTGAATTTAATATGTACCATATAAATAGTTGGCCAGAGACTAAGTGAACTGTGATTTATATGTAAATATAAGGTACACCAATGGGGAATTTATCCAAAATATTGAATTTTTCTAACCTTTAAATGAATATTTCGGCTCTACATATAAATGCCAGCCTCAGCAAAGCACACATAAAAAAAAAAGTTACAATAAAACACGGTCATCGCCTTTTTAAAAATTAAAACAGTCACAGAACCATCACTTAAAGGAAGTTCAACCAGGATTCCAAGACTCTTCCTGGTTGAACTTTCTTGAAGCTATAATTCTAGGAATTTTCAATTTTTTGAGTTTAGTTTTTAAAGTTTTAAAAATAAATATACAGTCTTCTTTCTAATCTTTCCATTTCAAACAAAGTAAAAAAAAAAAAATAATACTTGAAAGATAAATGCACTACAATTTATTACTAGGTAAATTAATTGAGTAAATTAATGTTGTTTGTTTAGTTTTTCCGGTTAATGTTTTTTGAATAAGGTATATGCGATAATCTTGCGAAGTGACTTATTTCCTTTCATATGTGGAATATTCGTATATTGCTCAATTATATAGAAGATTTGATTTTGATAATCTCGTTCTAAAGAAAATATTTCAAAATATCTTATTGAGTAGATGAGAAAAGCGCTTACATTATTTGTTGTTTAGTTTTTGTTTGTTTGTTTAGTTTTTCTGCTTAATGATATTAGAAAAAGAATATTTTTGTTTGATGATATTTTTGTCACATTCTTTGTGATATTTTTATCAAATAATTAATTTCTTAAATCCCCATATTGACCGTTTATAGCCTCTGGCATGTTGACAGTACGGGAATAAGTGTATGTATTGTTTTTTTATTTGGTCATAAAAAAAACAATATCATAAAAAATACAATAAAAAAACAATGCAAAAAAATAATATCATAAAAAACAATCATAAAAAAACAAATAAATCAAATCAAGTCAAGTATGGAAATAAGAGGAGAGGCATAAACGAGGAGGGGCAGACACAAGTAAGAATGTTGAACAAACAAACAAAAAACAGTTCAGCATCACATTTTTCTTAAACTCATTCATAATAATAAAGGCAAAGATTGGAAAAATAATTCGATTGAGATTAGTGTTGCCAATTTTACTGAAGATAACTGTGATATTATTGGATCCAATTTGGCAGTTAATAGTGCTTGTTATGCCTGTAAGACCTGCCAATTTTTTCCGAAGTTCCATGAAGCCTTTTAAGCTTTCTTGCCATCTATCCAGTTTTTGCACCTCTTAGAAAATCAGAAATAATACAAAATATAAACATTATAACGCAGAATTGTAGGCCAAAATATCTTGATTCATTTATGAGTATTTTCCATTCGGATTTGGCAGTTAATGCACCATGTTCGACCCAAAGAAAATAGCACACCAAAGAAATAAATTAATAGTATAAAAAGAAATGCAGCAAGACGTAGAAATAAGACAGGAGACGAGCTGAATTAGTGAGAAGTTTAGAAACAAAAGAGATCAAAATTGCACGATACCCATTTGTATGGGTATTAGTAGAAGATGGGTATTTTGATGGAAACTAATCGAGGGAATATGGATCTGGTTGGATTAATAAGCCCAAAACTCTTGTGTTCGGTAATTAATTAATGTGGAACTTGTCAAAACCTAAACAAAGACCATAGCCCTCGTTCTACGCGCCAGCGCCAGGTTACACTACCAGTACCCGCCAGTATTATCCTTAGAAAGGTTTAAAATCTTAGAAAACATCCAAGTATTTTTGGATACAACCTGACATTCTGGATAACTACGCAGATTATTTTGTTGTTATATTCATTTCTAGTATTATGAAAAAGTTAGGGCAAAGTTTACCTTTGCCCAGTTATGGGTAAATAGTCAGCGAGCAGAAAGCTGTGAGGGCGGAGTACTCTCAATATGGAGGAAATTGGCCACCTGCAAAGGGCAGAGAGGAGTGGCTTGCCGCTGTCCTACAATAGCCATGAAACCTTCTTCTTTTAAATGTTATGGATGAGTTGAAAACAAAAGAGACAAAACCGCGCTACCGCGTCCGGGGTAACCGACGGAAGGCAAGATATAATAGCGAATGATATTGTTACCGCGTACGGGGGAGCCGACGATCTGACGACTTCAGACGAAGATATGCGAACTCGGCAGTTGATGACGAATCCCATTGAGGATGATAGCACTTTACCAGGAGAAACCCCTATTCTGACCCAGAAGGCCCCGTTCTACCTGGGGACTTTGAATGTACGAACTTTGGCAAAGACTGAGAAACTAGAGCTAATTGTCAAAGAGCTCGAGAGGTACAGATGAGACGTTACTGGCCTCTCGGAAACTAACTTACCTGGTTCAGGAGAACAAGGATGCGGTGACATCATACTTTCGTACTCTGGTAGATCTGATGACAAATACCCACAAGGCGTTGGCTTTCTCCTGACACGCAAAGCGAAGTACACACTCATAGCCATAAAGTTAGTCTCAGAGCGCCTTATGATGATTCGGCTGCGAGTGAAAGTACAAAATATCACCGTCATCCATGTGTACGCCCCCGACTCCTCAAGACCTGATGAAGAAGTTGACACCTTCTATCAACAACTTCAGTCTCTAACTGATGAAGCCCCAAAGAAAGATCTCCTCGTAGTAATGGGTGACTTCAATGCTTCAATGTCTTAGGCAGATTCGGTCTTGGGAGGCGAAACGCACGTGGCGAGCGTCTACTTGAGCTCTGCAGGGATAATGATCTCTTTATTACGAAATCAATGTTCAAACATAGAAAGAGAACAAAGACAACTTGGATATCCCCAGATGGAAAAACGACAAATCTGATCGATTATGTCCTCATCGCAAAACGGTGGAAGTCATCTGTCACAAATACCACTGCCTTGCCTGGAGGAGACTTCGATTCAAATCATGTCCTTGTAATGAGCACATTGGCAAAACTTAGACTCAAAACCCTTCCTGTAAAGAAAATAAGATCCCAAGATTCCGCACCAATAAACTGAAAGAAGCCACCACACGCACCATTTTCCTGCAGTCACTAGAAGAAAGTCTTGATCCTGTACTTGAGTCACTCCCGTCAACCATAACCCCTGACATCTTAGATGCCCTAGTTGAGAAACTGAACACAGGCCTCAAAGATAGAGCTAACGAAGTCTTAGGCCACAAACCTAAAACAGAGAAGTCCTGGATCACAGATGAGATTCTAGATCCTTATGACCAAAAGCGACCGGTTTGCAAAAAGCAGGACCGATAAAGTAGGGACAGGTATAAGCGGATACAGCGGACGGTAAACAAAAAGATTCGGAAAGCCCTCAGAGATTACATACGGGAGAAGTGCGAGTCCTGCGGAAAGGATTTCAAATCAGGAAACAGCCACGGAATGTACAAAACAGTCAAAGAACTCTCCACGAAAAAGTCCACCATCGCTGCTAGCGTCCTGGAAAAGGGCGGTAAGCTTCTCAGTGACAGCGAGACTATTAAAGACAGATGGAAAAGCCACTTCGAAGAGACACTGAATCCACTTCTTACCTGCAACCCTACTGTGCTATCAGGGTTCCCCAAGTTGGCATGCGACCCTAGCCCCCACCCCCACCTTTACTTAGTGAAGTAGAAGAGGCCATTCACAGTCTCAAGAACAATAAAGCCCCAGGACCTGATGGTATCCCTTCCAAGCTACTTAAAGTCGGGTCTGCTCTGTAAGAGGACCTACTACATAAAATGGCTGTCGCCGTGTGGTCAACAGGCCATTTACCAAAAGCATGGGCGAAGGCAGTCATTGTACTGCTCCAAAAGAAAGGCCCTAAAAACGACTGTGAGAATTACCGGCCCATAAGCCTTACAAGTCACACAGCTAAAGTTATAACAAGGATCCTTCTATACCGAATCAGAGCCATAACAGACCACATAATCAGAGACAATCAGGCTGGTTTTTGCCCTGGACGGTCTACCATCGACCAGATCTTTATAGTGAGGCAACTCGCAGAAAGGTACCTTGAATCTGGTAAAGAAATCCTCGAACTATTCATTGATTTTAAGCCGGCCTTCGATCTAGTATGGGGATTTGAACTTTGGCATATACTAGCCCACTATGGCGTTCCTAAGAATATAGTCAATATAGTCAAAAATAAGTATGACAATTACAGTAGCTGTGTTTAGACCCCAGAAGGCCAAACAGAAGAGTTTGCTACAACTTCGGGCGTGCTACAAGGCTGCATACTTTCACCGCAGCTTTTCAAGCTCTTTTTTACATGCCATACTGTCCCTGCTTGTCATACTGAGAACAATGTAGGAGTGACCGTTAACGGTACAAACATCGATACCCTAGCTTATGCTGACCACCTCGACAAGATAGCAGAAACTGAGTCCAGTATACAAGCCCTAGCCTCTGAACTTGAAACAGCCGCAAATAGTTTTGGTATGTTCATAAATCAAAGAAGACCAAAGCGATGCGCACCACAAAAGACCCGAACCCATCCCTGTTCATGTCGTAGTAAGTGGCGAAGAAGTCAAATCGGTGACCAAGTTCGTGTACCTAGGGAGCCTAATATTATCAGAGGGCAACTGCCACAACAACTGAAAACAACTGACATAAAACGAAGACTTGCCCTCGGAAGTGCAAGCTTCAAGAGGCTACTTCCCCTTTTTAAAAATAAACACCTATCTATGCAACAGAAACTTCGACTTCTCGACTATCTAATCATACCTGTTGCCATGTACGCCAGCGAAACGTGGACACTGAAGGTCGAAGATAAACGCCGAATTTTGGCTTTAGAGACAAAATGCCTCCAACGCATTGCCGGAATCACATACCAAGACAGAGTCTCGAACGAAGACTTTCGGAAGCAGCTGAAGCGAGAAACTACTATTCTCCAAAAAGAGTGCCTGCAGCAACTTAAGTGGCTGGGCCACATACAGCGAACAGAGAACTCGCGCCCGCCATAAGTTGCCTTCGAAGGAAGGGTCCACGGTAGCCGCGCACCTGGAAGACCTAGGAAGAGATGGCGCGACAACTTCGGAAGTGACCTCTTATGCCTTCTGAGACAAGCTGACGACCGGGCTTTGTACAGGAAACTGATCCAGGAACGTGTGAAGAAGACGGCCCCAACGCGACTCTTGAGGATTTCCGGGACATAAGTCAGTAACTAAGTCACGTTTACCAAGAGAACAAGGACCAAGTACAACAAAATTTACATTAATACAACTAGTATACCTCTGTAGCTCTTTTGCAACTCTTTTATTATCGACCAATGTAAAATAAAAGTGAACAAATTAAAAGAGATACTAGATAATTATGAGTACTATTTATTGATTATGCTATAATTAGCTACACAACGTTGTCGGGTGTTTTCTTTTCTCTCTCAGAGATTAACTTATGGTTCCTAGTTTAAAGCAGCAGACTTCAAAATACAAAAAAAAATTCGTCCCGTGGAGCCATTTTAGGTCTATTTCTAAGACCCCAATTAAAAACCCCAATTTCCCAAGATTTTTCTTTTGGTTGTTTTAAAATTTTGAAGTTTCAACTTTACAAGAATGCTGAATCTTAGAAATAAATAACAGAAACAAAGTGAAAACATTCGTATGTTTTACAAGGGGCATAAACTTTAGTAATAATAATAATTATAATTTATTTATAACCTGCTAATAACATAAGAGAAAAGCAGAGTATAAAGAAAAAAGAAAGGAAAAAAGTCAATATAACCCAAATACAAAAACTCTA
Organism: Artemia sp. Qi Xiang Cuo; assembly: GCF_049724085.1. NCBI lineage: Eukaryota > Metazoa > Arthropoda > Branchiopoda > Anostraca > Artemiidae > Artemia > Artemia sp. Qi Xiang Cuo. Next base: position 86,144,461 of record NC_142795.1, on the reverse strand, counting down.
CAAATGATCAAAAAGACAGATGAGCTCGTGATATGGCCCGAGCTTGCCAAGGGCTGACTTTAGCAGTATAATGTGAAGTAGCTCAAGATTATTGGTCACATCAGATGAGCAGTAATTATGAATAAGTTTTCGGTTCCGAGTACGTGAAGGCAAAAAAAGTATGAACTTAAGCCATCAGAAGTAATACGAGCGCAGGGGCATAACATCCTGGAATTTTAGCATGCATGATCGACAAAAGTTGAAAATAATTTGCATAAAGCTTTCCGGTTAAATTTTTCCCTATTTGCTTCAATTTTAAAATATACAACCTGAATCTTTTTTTTTAGAATCATCCAAAAGCTTATTACGCATGCTCACAATGCTGGAGCAAATAGAAATACCAAGCTATTTCAAAGAACAAACAATAGGAATAGTGAAATCAGAACATTCAAGGGGGATGACGGTGCGTGGGAGTTAAAAACATAAATACTTGCACTATTCTATATTTAAAGTTACACCAATTTGACTAAATGAATCACAAACAGTTTCAACCATTTCAGAAAACGAAGACTGCGATCGGCTAATCAATAAAATCTCATTCACGTAAGCTAATATGAAATATCAGATATTCCATAGTAATAAGTTAACCAAGTCAAAGCTAAGGTGGAGGCTATACACATTTGAAATATGTGGGGCAAAACTCCTCGTTGGCGCACAACGCACTGAACGGAGATACATTCAACTGGGTTTACTTAAAGCCGCAAGTACACAGGTTCATACCAATACCTCAAAACAAAAATAACTGAAAAATTCGTCCTATTAGAAAAAAGTGAAAATAAACCTTGAGTTTGATGAATCTCAGTACCGCGAGAGATGAATCTCAGTACCACGTTCAGCAGATTCATTCAGAATTTTCGCTAGAGCCCGATCAGCATGAGCACAGCCAATGCCACGCTGGAAACCAAGCTGATTTTTACCATTTTTTTTGCAACACAAGTTAACGAAGGAACAAGAACATACTAAAAAACTTTACTAATTGTACATGCCACAGTTATAGGCCGGTACGATTTGCAGGCATTAGGGTCCTTCCCACAATTTAAGATTGACGATACCGAACCCCAGAAAAAATTATCCGGAACGACGACCAGAAGACGCCATACACCCCTGGAGGAGGATCTGCAAGTGTCGCATGAGCGGAACCGAATCAGTATTCATGTGTTTTATTGAAATACCATCAATGTCCAAAGAGTTTGATTTGAAATTATTTTTAGGATAATTAACACACGATAACGTAACAAGAGTACCATCAGCCTGGACAATTTGTCGAAGGAAAACATTATCTAATAGCTTCGTAAAGAACAAATGAACCTTATAATTTGCATTTGCAAAAAAATAGAAGAATAATGAGAGACCCATCTGTTAGCCGGAATAGTGCACAAATGGTCACTGGAGTTAAACTTTGCATTATCAACAACGCTATTCCACTCACATTTATGCTTAGGAAAAACAATAACACTACATCGCCACTGGCGAAGCCGCTTCTTAAAGGCCACTTTCGTCTTTTGTTTAATATCAAAAAGATTTCCGGGCATAGGTGTACCACATGCAACTGAGATCCTAATCTAAATTTCGGCCTGGTTTTTAACTCTTTTAATCTCAGGGTCAATGCTCCAAACGGATTTTCGCGTACCGACATGAAACTTTTCAAAAGGCACTACAGCTTTTTTGGCGACTTTTAGACCACAGATGATACTATGATAATAGATATTTAAATCTCAAACTTTATTGGGAAAACAAGCACTGAGCTGGTGTAAATGGTAAGGAGCTTTCAGTGACGACAAAATGGAAGCAAGCATAACCAGCTGAACACTCCAATTGGCCTTTATCCAATTCCGTCGATAAAACCATTTAGACTGTCTTTCTGCTGTTGGCAATCACTAATTTAAATAATGGTAGACGATCAGAGATTGTCTACATCACTGGCAACCTCATTCACCAAAACCTGTGAAGCGGCTATACCAGAAACACAAATACAATGATCAATGTTGATTTTCGAACCAGATTCATGATATAGGAAAAAGGTAAATTCTTGGGCAAAATCTGGAAGGCGTCCGGTAAAGCATTCAATAAAGTGTCACTACGAGGACAACTACCGGTGACTTCACAGTTAAAACCACCGAGAATCACCTAGCTAAGACCTTTTGAAGTAACGCTGGAGATCAGGTCTCCCAACTTCTTACAAACTATGCTGAAAAACGAAAAAGATCTAGTGTCTCTTTTATCATAAGGTAAGTAACAGTTGATGAAAATGGCATTTCCAATGCGAACAGCCAGTAGATGACTATCTGAATAGAACTGGGACGCAATTATCATATCCTTCACTATGCATGCTAGGCCGTCACAGGTCCGCCCTTTAATCGATCGAGCATGTGTAATAAATGATTTAAGGACACTACTTCGACGCAGGAGTTACTGCTAGCGGCTGTGAACAAATGTTCTTGAAGAAAAACAATAGCATAATTGAGCATCAAATTTTCAAGAATGATATCCTTATATTTGGTGCCATTAATGTTAAACGACACTAGCAACAGATCTCGGGCATTTATGATATCCTACATATACTTTGTTTTTGCACAGCAATATAACGTAATTTTGGGCGCCGTAGGCTATATGAGGCAAGGTCTCCACCGCAGTTTGCACATAAGGGGTTACAAGAGCACGGTGATTCTCTAGCTGATTCTCTGTGAGCCAGCTCACAGAGCATATTTGGGACGGAACTGCGACAATTCACCATTAAATAGTAAAGAGAGCGGCACTTACTACAATATCTAGAGACTCTTAAGAACCTGTGAATAGAAATAATCTTGTACCTGACTGTCACGCCATCTCTTATTGCTAATTCGAGCAAGCGAGCATCAACAAATCTGAGCTTAGCAGTACAAGACCTGCCAAATCTCACAGCCTCCTCGACTCCTGGCCACTCTTTAAACAGAAACACATAGAAGTCAGCGTCGACATTGGCAGCAAAGACAAGGTGCTTACGAGCGGATACTTTTGTAGTATAATTTTCCAATATGTTTGGCAGTGCATCGGAAAAATCTTTGGCGACAGTTTATCCAGCTTGACCACTAATTTGTCACGGGTCGCCTAGACACTCGTGATTTACCCACGGCCAGGAAGACTATCAACTAACTGCTTACGCCTTGCTGGATTGCTCACTTCAGCAGGTACTTGTTTACTATAACAGTAACATCATCAGAGAGAACAGCATTCACAGCTGTATCTAAAGGAAGCTTAGGAAAGTGTTCATTGTAAGAAATCAACTGAACCGAAGTGACATTAAGTATTTGCTCACCTGCATTAACTTTAGTTGAATGGCGAGAGTAAGCCACAGCTAGAATGTAGGGCATATCGGTCGGGCAGCAAATTTCTAAATCGGAGACTTTGGCACTATTGGCATCACCTTTGCAGAAAAGGTCCAAAATGTCTTTCAGATTTTAGTTGTGCGTTAGTTCCGACCTCCTTAGAGGCCGACTCATTCGGCAAAGTCTTTCTCCAAAGATTACACTCCGCTCTGTAAATACTAACGCTATAAAAGAAAAGTCCGAATCATAACGGATAATATCATCCTCATAAATTCCCACGTGAGAATTCATTCGCACAAAATTCTGCACAGGGAATTATCATTTCACCATGATTGTCCGTTTCTCGCATGGCTGAGATCATTATAACATACTATAATTTTCAACGTACCCCAAATTCTGCAAGTGAGAAATATTATAGACGACACTGTTTCACTTCCAAGTAAGCAACATAAATTAGTAATAATCTACTATTGCCACTCCAGAAAAATAAATCAGTTATTTTCAAAAAATATAAACAAGCAAATTTCACTTGCGTGCATGTATAATCGTAAGATGGGTTTAAGGTAGCCCGAATAAGTGTCCACATATTCGATATAACAATAAGTCCAACGAAATCGATGTTATTCAAATTGAAAATTTTCTTCTTAATGCTCATCAAACAAACTTACTAAAAAAACTATGAACTAATGAACAGAAAAAAATACGACTTACTCTACTTCACAAACAATACCATGTTCTTCTTCTAATCCCTTAAGAGTCATATGAACAACCCCGTCATTCTGTAATGGGGAAAGTGTACACGTCGAATACACTATTGTACCACCAGGCTTACACGCTCTCACGGATGACCTATGGATTTCCATTCATTAATTAGTTTCACATTAATTTATTCATTATGGTAATGAATTTACTCCATTAATTAATTACAATTATAGCCATACTAGCCGAGTGGTTAGCACGTTAGACCTGAAATTCTGTGTTCGCAAAGACAGGGGTTGGACTCCTGGTATCACTGGTTATTTGGTTTGGAGCGGGGGTCAGCGGTGAGACTCTGCAATTTCAGTCAGAGTCGACCCAGCTCCAAATAAATACCTGGAGGGAAAACACGGGAAGCGTCGGATGATTTGCGCCCAACCAAGCATTGCACTCCCGACCGAAGACTGAGAATAAGGAGATCAGTACCTAAACTACGCAGACAATGGGTCAGTATGCAAAAATGTATCTTATGTGTTTGAATTAATTAAAATTAATTAAGTACGGCCATTAATTAATCTCAGTGACAAACCTCACCATTAATTAATTCATTACTGTATTTGTTTCTAATTTTTATTT
>NC_142795.1:86114661-86139285 GCF_049724085.1 Artemia sp. Qi Xiang Cuo | reverse complement strand
AAGTGAACTAGAACTTTCAATTTCCAATCAAATGCGCCCTGTATGAAGTTTATACGAGCATCCCTTTCATAAGAACCGTACATGCCTTAGGGCATAACTTTGAGCGCCTTCCTGGGCCCTGGGGGGTTGTATTGACGCCGGAGTTCTTCTCTGAGCTTTGAATTATTTTTTTTTTTAACAAAATGTCTATCTCCAAATTTTCATCAGATGGGTTTGGAAAAAGAAGGCGTGGGTGGGGGGGTCTAGGTGCCCTCGGATCTCTTTTGACTATTAAAAACTGAGCTCGAACCTTGAATTTCCGGGCAATTAACCATTCTCTGCCGTTTTTACAGACATCTTTTTCATAATTACCAGTTATGCTAAAAGGAATAACTTGCAAAGACAGACCCCAGGCCCTCAGGGCTTGTGACGACGCCTGAGTTTTGTTGTCTGAATTTTGAAAATTTTTTAACTTAATGGCTATCTCAAATTTTTTATCGGATGCATTCGGGAAAAAAGGGCCGTGGGGGGGGGGGCTAATTGCCCTCCAATCTCTTTTGACTCTCAAAAACTGAACTAGAATTTCCAATTTCCAATCAAATGAGTCCTCTCTGAAGTTTTTACGAGCATCCCTTCCATAAGAACTATATATTCCCCCGGGGCATAACTTACAATGCCTGATCTCGGGCCCTGGGTGGCTGTGTCGACCCCGGAGTTTTCGTCATATGGTCTTTGAACTATTTTTAAAAAAATGGCTATCTCAAAGTACTTATCAGATGGGTTTGAGAAAAAAAGGGCGGGGGGGGGGGCTAGGTGCCCTCCAATCTCTTTTGACTCTTAAAAAGTGAACTAGAACTTTCAATTTCCAATCAAATGAGCCCTCTTTGAAGTTTATACGAGCATCCCTCCCATAAGAACCATGTATGCCCCCAGGGCATAACTTACAACGCCTGCCCCTGGGGGGGCGTGTTGACACCGGAGTTTTTGTTATATGATCTTAGAACTATTTTTAATAAAATAGCTATCTCAAAATTTTTATCGGATGCATTTGGGAAAAAAGGGCGTGGGGGGAGGGACTGGTTACCATCCGATATCTTTTAACGCTTAAGAAGTGAACTAGAACTTTCAATTTCTAATCAAAGGAGCCCTCTCTGAAGTTTATACGAGCATTCCTCCCTTAGGAACCATATATGCCCCCAGGGCATAAGTTATAACCCTTGCCCTGAAGACTGTGGGGGGAGTGTCCTGCTCAAAGATATATTTTCCAGAACTTATAACTACGTTGAACAAAATGGCTATCTCAAAATTTTGATTGGAGGTGTTTGGGGAATTATTGGGCGTGGAAGGGGTGTTAGTTGCCTTCCAATCACTTTCGACTATTAAAAAGGACACTAGCCATTTACATTTCCAGTCGAATGAACCCTTTTTGTATTTTCTACAACAACGCTTTCTATAAAAAACCTTAAATGGCCCCAGGTCATAACTTACAACTCTTGCCCTGAGGGCTGGGGGGGGGTGTCATCCTCAAAGACCTAATTTCCAGAATTCTATACTACTTTGAACAAAATGGCTATCTAAAAATTTTGATTGGATGTGTTTGGGGAAAAGGTGGGCGAATGTTTGTTTGATGACCAATAGCTTCCCAGTTGTTTTCTCTCGCTCAAGCACCACTTACCATCCAGCCTTCATTGAAAATGTTGCCTGAGTCAGCAGTAATTGTATCAACAAAGAACTTTTTCCAATTGTTGATGGTTCTTGAGGAAAGAAATTGAGTGCAAACTCTGGTTTGAATAGATTGCTTAAAAAGTTTCATCTGTTGACCTCTGGTTCTTGAATCAGAACAAACAACAGGAAACAATGCAAGGAGATTGTTGGTTTTCATTAGTTTGTAGGTTAAAATGGCATTACTTCTTCTCCTGTATAGAAGTGTTGAGAGTTTCAGTTTAGCCAGTGTTGTGGGGTAAGAAGTTCCTGCATGCCAGACACCACTTTATTGGTGCATTTCTGTACATCTTCCAGCACCTGAATACCTTTCTTAAAATATGAGGATGCTAGAGAAATGCTAACGTTAATCTTGGGTCAGACTAGTCCTTCATGCAGAAGAATAATGATTAGGGAAGCAAGTGGCAAGGATGAGCTTGATCAACTCTAGAGTTGAACTTACTTATTTAGACTTAGATCCTCCCACACCGGCTGGTACATTAGGTGACAACGGTGCCTCTTTACAAAGAACTCTCAAGTGCTGCAGACCAAAGATCCTCCATTGACGACCTGAAACGTACAACATCCGTCTCCAGACATTGTCCTACTGCAGGTTTTTGCCGCCTATGCCTTCTCATACCAGGAGGGACACCGGGGGATTTCTACGCTCCAGATTATGATATCTCCAAAAAATTTGAATTTTCCATTACAGTTTTCTGCCATTTGAAGGCAAAACCAGTGAGTTTTTTGGATTGGTCTCTCTGAATTGAACTTTGTTCAATCTCTGGGTTCTTTTCTGTCATGGTACCTGAATATATAGCAATGCCTTAAGTTGTTCCCACCTAAGGGTACTTTTGTATGTTTAATTCATATTTGCAATGCTTCATTCTTTGTTTGTAAATGCTTTATAAATTTCGAAGAATTTTCAAATACATTTTCAAACAAAAGAAGAAGAATTAAGCTTGACAATTGAGAGGAATTAGAAGACCCTTCTCTCCAAAAAAAAAAAAAATCCTACCATAATTATTTTTAGTCATTATATAAATCCCATGTTCTTTGCTATTTTGACAAATATGGCTCTCTAAGATTGTTTTTAAGGAGTGTATGGGTTTTTTATGCGATATTTCTCCTTTACATCCTGCAAGCATTAATCTACTTATAGACAAAATCCTACTGTAAAATAGCAGTCATGTATTTGTTTTTGTCTTCAGCACAGGAAACAGCAAAATTCAAATACAGATAGCTTACATGGCAAAACAAGCACTTTCCAACTTGTTTTTTTTTTTCTGATTTTGATTTGACTCTATAACATCTATAGTTTCTATGCTTTATCTCTGATCTGCTATAACTTGACTATAACATGTTAATTTTGATCATAACTTAAGTCAGGGCCATTTCACAAAATTCGGGAATAGTGGAAGCACTGAACAGAACGCACCTGATGAGCCAAACAGAACGTACCTGAAGAGAGGTGATACCGAACTCTCAGCTTCCATTCTTGGGAGACATCTGACAGTTTATAAATGGCCACGGAATTCCTGTGTTGTTTTAAAATCACTTTTGTGTGAATAGGTAGCTTGGCGGCGGAGTGCACCTGGCACTTTGAAAAGAAATCATATCAGTCCAGTTTTTATTAAGAAAAAAAATCACTCAACGATAATTAATCCCCCCCCCTCGCATTGTGCGCCCCTAGGTCCGGGACTATTAGTAAATCTGGGACTGGCTCTGTCACATTTGTTGCACAATCTTAGTTGTTTTGAATTATATTCTTTATACATTCCAGTTTAGCACCTCTCTTGCTTCAACTGGCTTCATGTTAAAAACCTGCTGGTCAAAGCACCCTTTGAAGCGTTCATTTTGTGAAAATTAGCATCAATATTGTAAAACAACCTTTATTTTCAACTCCTAAACTCTTGTTACTCTCCTTCAATTTGCGTTCCTCAAATTTATTTTGAAGCTATATGTATAACGTGTGACTCCCAATCATTTCAGGATTTCCAGGCCCTACTTTGTAGCTTTTTGGACACATGAGCACAGACACCATGATCCTTCAACAGTTTAAAATTTCAATAAATAAAGGAGAAGGTATAATGACACCTGTGTTTTTCTTATTTCTGAGGACTTATTTAAAAAAAAAAACATCTCTGAAATCATTGAAGAAAAGGACAGATTTTGGAATTATTGTACAATTTGTTTTACAGGATTCTCGAATTCATCATTTTGTAACCACAACTTATCTTAAAAATTGGCAAATCTTGGCAAATCAACAGTCTTGGCAGACCAAATTGTTTTTTTTTTTTTTTTTTTATTTTTTTTTTTTTTTTTTTATTTTTTTTTTTATCCAATTCAGCCTGTTAGCTAAGCTGTGTTTTGCATAATTTGTGTTAAGTTGTACTAGGCTGTGTTAAGCTATGTATGTGTGTTTTACATAATTGATTGCATATTTTTTTTATAGCTAAAAAGAAGTGGTACAACCAAAGCCATAGAATATTTCGACTCCTTTTATGGAGGTTATTTTGGTGCAAAATGGGAGAAAATCCGCGAGGGCTTACTGACTGAACCTAAATATTGTGCTGTTATCAACAATTTTGGTGATTCAGTTGAAAACTGTGCGCAATTAGAGGTAAGTAAATAAAAAATAAATCTTACAAATTAATTGAGCCATGCAAAAAATGGATAATTCCTTGTTGGTCATATTTTTTGACAATTGCGATTTTAATGTCGCAGTTCTATTTTCGATCTTATTCCATTTTTGAGAGTTTTCAGGCTATCTTTCGGAATTCTCATAAATTGTCTCTACATTAAGTTTTTACCATTAAGATTATTCGAAATCGTAGTTATCATTCTCGAATCAAAGTACAAATGTCGATCTCACTTGACGTTTTTTTTTCAAAAGCGTTTTTAAATTTTCGGTTACTATGAGCTGAAGCAAATAAAACAGTGGAAATTTTTGTATGAAACCCAATGAGACTGTTTTTAGGACTGCTTGGGGTTCCCAGTTTTATTAGCTAAATCCCCTGAAAACTTCTCCATAGGACCCCTTGCCACGTTTCTTGTCGGTTAAGTAGTACTTTTTGCGAAACTATTCTTAATTTGTTACTGAGATGTTGCACATTGATAAAATCTAACAAGAACATAACTTTCTGTATACACAAATTAAAATTTCTCTAATTGCCTTTCTTTTATGGAACATTTTACAATTATGACCAACATTTTAGAAAAAATATATATAGGACTATAATTCTTCATGGGATTTTCAGATATGGTGATTCCAATGGTGCAGTTTGGACGCATTACGACTTACAATTTCCATTGGAATGAGCCTTCTGCTAAGTGGTCGAAAGAAAAAAATATATATAGGACTATAATTCTTCATGGGATTTTCAGATATGGTGATTCCAATGGTGCAGTTTGGACGCACTACGACTTACAATTTCCAATGGAATGAGCCTTCTGCTAAGTGGTCGAAAGAAAAAATATATATAGGACTATAATTCTTCATGGGATTTTCAGATATGGTAATTCCAATGGTACAGTTTAGACACACTAGGACTTACAATTTCCAATGGAATGAGCCTTCTGCTAAGTGGTCGAAAGAAAATACACACATATATATATATATATATATATATATATATATATATATATATATATATATATATATATATATATATATATATATATATATATATATATATATATATATATATATATATATATATATATATATGGATTTTCAAATATGGTGATTCCATTGGTGCAGTTTTATTTGGTCTGACATGATTTTGTGGGGTTTAAGACTATTTTTTGAAATTCAAATAATTTTGTTTACAGACTTTTGTCATTAAGATTAATCAAAAGAATAGTAATTTTTCCTGAATCAGCTTCAAAGAGAAATTCTTTCTTAATTGACTATTTTTTATAACGCGCTTGATCAAATGCATGAACTGTTTCATCAAGACATTTAGGCTTATAATTGACATAAGCCATAAATTTGCGTATTCAGAAGCTTGATATCCTGAAATTCTGATAAGGACGGAATTTTATATTTGATTTAAAAGAATGTTCATTTTCAGAAATTATGGCGCTTAACGCAGGCCTGATCTTTTATGAATTTTTGCCTCCTAGACAAAGCACGGATTATGCCTATCAAATGCATTCATATACAGTACAAAGAAATATTGATATAAAAATACTGAAAAATTACCACAGTGTTACTTGAATATAAAGCATGGGCCACAGTTATATGGTAAAACCACTGATTCTGATATTTTTAATTTAGCTCGAAGGTTGCATAAACATTAGCGATGAGCTGATAAATGTTGATGAAAATGAAAACATAATTAATGATTCCACAGAAGTGATAGAAAAGAAAGGAATTTTTGCAGTTGACACTGAACCAAGATATCAAGCTACAAATGATGATGGCAAAGAAGAGATGGATATGAATTTCGGGAGAGTAATGGTTCCTTCAAAAGGTCAGGATTTCAGTATTTTGATGGACTTCCTTCCTGCAACGAAAATCAAGGTACATCTTTTATTAGCCTAAGTTGAATGTATTTTGTAGAACGTACCCAATGCTCAGAGTAAAAAAAAATGTCGAAAAAAATACAATTGTGTTGGAACATAGCCATACTCTCTGGAACAGTGTTCATTTATTTAAGAAATAGTGAACCTCTCTGTACTTTAGTAAACTGCGTGTGCATCATTGCTATGATTCTTAAGACAGCCTAGGACTACTTGAAAAAAAACAACACAAAAACAAGAAACTTTGGACACATGGTATGGGAGATTCTTGCCCCTTAAGGTTAGTAATGAGTCGTCACCTGGCGTAATTAAAGTACCGTGTCCTAGAGACGACCTTTTTGTGTCTTTAACCTCTCCCCTCAGGAAAGTTCTGTGATGCGCCTCCCCTCACAGAAGTGTCAGGTGTATATCCACATTAGTTATTCAGTTATCCTTTATTGGATGCCTAGTATAAATTCCTTCTGAATTCTACAAAATAAAAGTTTGTTTCTTTAGTTTAACCCTCTTATTCTCTTTTATAATACTTTTTGCAAGGTGTGAACCGAATTTTGATCGAATTCCTATGGTTACCATAGTTTTTATCTCTTCATGTTTAATGTAATTCGAAAAATGATTGTGTAACTTCAAGACCAGCAGGTCTTGATGTTATAAATAACTTCTTACCTGCTTGAAGAACTTCAAATAAGTAACCAAATTCAATAAGTTAAAATGATTTTATATTTTAGTTAAAAATGGAACAAAGAGGATGAAGAAGCAAGGTGACTTCAAACTTTGTCTTTGAGGCGAAGGGCAAAACAAGTTTCTTACCTGATCCATCAAAACGTTTTTGTACTTTAAGCTCCTAACCTAACCTAACATAACACTTAAGTTAATTAAAAAAAACTTAGTTAATAAGTTAAAAATGATTTTATAACTTTAAGACCAGCAGGTCCTGATGTTATAAATAACTTCTTACCTGCTTGAATAGCTTCAAATAAGTAACCAAATTCAATAAATTCAAACAAATAATTCAAATAAATAACTTCACGTAAAAAACCTGCAAAAATAACTTCCAATAAATAACCCAAAGTTACAAAAAACGCCAATTCATAAAAATGTTTTACTTGCAGCTGCATTTGTTAAGACTCTACAAGTATTGTTTAACCTATAGTTAAGGGTTTACCTACTCCTAAGAAATTCATGCTTCTTTTACCAATAAAATTCATCTAAAAAAAAAATCCTGACGGAAGATGGACAGTATGTCATAAACCTTCTTAAAAAAATCCCTAGCTGCTTCATAATATTCTTTGTTTATAACGGGTTAAAACCATTTCTTTCACTAAGGACTCTTTCTAACATAATCGCCGGCCACATTATAGTCACATTTCTGGATAAATTTCAAGTTTGCATAGGATTGAAGCGTTAGTATTGCATTCTTCGCGTAATTTGGTAAATCGAACAATATTCCGCTTATGGACGTAAAACTTACGATTAAATTTCTCCCTCACTTAATTTAGAGTGAATAATTCAGGCATAATTTCTTGTTTAATATAAAAGATGGAGGTTTTCGCCTCTTTTTCAGTCATTTCTAATAAAAAAAAATCGATCTTGGTAAATATTTGATAACATTCAACTTCGATGTTTACTTCTACCAGAAGATTTTTTCTTACGCTAAGAGCATAAAGATATATGCCAGCAGATAAACGTACTATTTAGTCAATTCCACCACCTAGCACCATTCTTTACTTTTCAGTCTGAAAAGAGGCTTTGCCATTTGTATTTTAACCAGGTATTCATCATGGACCAGTAGTCCCTGGTCCTTCTTCCCAGGCCTTTCTCGTCCCTATATTGACCTCTCGACAATATCTATGCCAAAAGAATTTATATATGCAAAAAAAATGAAAATGAAAACTTTGTCTGAATTCTTCAGTTATTAATTCTAGAGCAACTGCGAATTGCTTATTGTTAGCAGCATAAAATTACTTTTATCAAAATTCCTACAAAATTGATTTACATTTTTGTTAGCGCCATCTGTTCTCTATGTAAGTGTGAAAAAAGCCTGCTTAATTATAAATGTCTGCGGTTTACAAAGCATGCAAAGGGATACTGAAAATATACAAATATATTTGTATATGGAGGGTAGGGGGTGGAGAAAGCTTCAAACCCTTAGTTCTTACGCAGGGGAAGGGGGATGGGACCAGGGGTGGACTGGCACCACAACAGAGTGCTAAGTTTGGTGTTTGGAGTGTAAATAAGGAAAGGTTGTCCGAGTCCCGCGAAAATGGGGGCCAGAGAATTTAACACGCTTATACTGTTTTTTGGTTATTTTTACTAGATATGTGAACTGGGAATTCGTCCCCCTTGTACCCTAGCTATAGCGCGAGTGCCTTTCACGCTTTACTAGGTTTCAACCTCATTCTTTACCTTCATTTGAAAAACCCTTTACTTTTCTTCAACTCTTCGTTCAAAAGTGAGTAACGTAATATCAAACAATTTGGAACTATAACCTCTCCACAAAAGTGGATTTAAAAGCGGAAGTCGCTTCTACTTGATACTATTCGAATGTTTCTGCTAATTTTGTGTGTGGATCGTCAAGTGCCTGGTCTAAATCAACAAATTCATGCCGCAAAGTCGCTTTCAAGTTGCATAGCCATGATTCAGGCTCAATTCACGACCGCCAGTCCATTGAGTGCTGTGATGTTTTCATCCTTCCATAAAGGGAGTGATCATTTCGACTCCTTCGCAGGAGTCTGTTTAGGGCATTACGATAATTCTTACAAATTCGCTCATTTATATCGCAGGGATGACTTACCTTTTTCTCATACAAATTATTCTTCTTATTTATCGATCTCAATAAACTCGGAGTAATTCAAGGCTTCTTTGAAGTTTTTCTTCTATTTTTCTTAACATCCTTAGAGCATTTTTCCAGGGATTGTTGAGTTATTTGGTAAAATACTCTAAACTTAGAGTCAATATCCGCAAAGACTGAAAACTCTGTTTTCAAATCCTTATTGGCTAGCTCATTTTTACATTTCAGAAGTGCATCTTTATCGAGTAGCACACTCAGCCTGAGACTGCTCTTCTTTGTGGACTTTTCATTATCAACACATACCGAGTAACTTGCAAATACACCAAAATGATTAGAAATGTCACTGATAAGAACACTCGGACTACCAGACATATAATTTGAAAATATATTATCCAGACATTTCGAAGCACTGATAAAGAATACGGGTTTTAGAAAGAGCCGGGTTAATATAGCCTTTACAGTTGCTTACTGCAGTAGGCTATAAAGAATTCTTTTTTTTGGTAACGTTTTTATCTATTTTAGGGTGGTGGAAATTCAGCTGAGCCTTTGGATGAGACGAAATACTTCCAATCATGTTTTGACTATGAAGTAAAAGTTGTTAAAGGAAAACCAATCAGTTTTCCTGCTATGTTGAATGTTTACACAAGAGAAAAGGGAAATGACGAAGAATTACCTGAGCCCAGACATGGTATTTTAAATACTTCTGGTAAGTATCTGGCAAGTATCTTCTGGTAAGTATTCCACTAAAATAAAATGTGGTCGGGATTCATATAAAAGACAAGGCTTGTAGATGAACCCTCCCCTCCAAAGAAAAATATGTCATAAATCATTCTTTAAAAGAGAAACATATTGATCGAGAAACTAATTTTAGCCATGCTGTTTAAAGAATGAATGGAATTTAAGAGAGAAAAAACTTCATCATGCTCTCTATATTACATTTTTTCTATTCAGTACAAGATTTAGTGCTTTTCGTCGCTGTACGGTTGGGATGGGTCTATTGCGCAGCGCCAATACATGCAATAGAACCTTTGGGACGCCAGTATAACCCCAGGGTTATGAACAATCTAGTGATGCATTCAATAGATCTTACTGTAATTAGTTTTCAATGGAATGGACCCTGATTAGCTGGAGGTTACGTCTGCGATCAGTTTCAATCAACCAGAGGCCTTTTCAGCTGAAAGACCCGTGAAAAGTAAATGCATTAAGCACTATAGTACGCGGGGCAAATATTTTATAGAATTAAAGGGAGATTCGTAGAAGCCTACGTGCGACTTTTCCTCTTATCTTTTCGTTATTTTTGGCTGCAATCCTCGTACTTTGCAGACACTGTGCACTTTCCAATCAGTATCAGTAAAGTACAAATTGAATGCTATTATTAACAATATTTGGCTGACAGTGGTGGTATTTCTCTCCCTTTATAAGCAACCTTTGCACATATTGATTGTTAATGTCACTCTATGGTGACATTAGTGGAGTATTTTTTGAATATAATTTTAATTCGTTAAAATCTGGTTAAGTCTTTAATCATTCCACCGAAAATATGAAATTTCTTCTGTTTTCTATTTCTATGCTGTGAAGAGAGATACTAGATAATACTTCTTCATGATGAATCACATACAATAATAGAATTTATTTACCAATACAATTGGGAATCAAAATGCTCCCTCTCAAAAGGTTCCATGGCCAGGGATACAAGGGGGATAAAAAAATACAATATAAGTAATAACCAAAAAGAAGGAAAAAATATCCAGCGCCAAGCAACAAATAAGATTAAAAAGAGACCATACCTGAGGCCTGGGAGCCGAAACGCAGAGAAGACCACCGTATATCATGAAACAAACACTCAGGGGACATCAACTCCACAGAGAAAAAAAAAATCAGTTTGATTCTTAAATAAATGGTCTTTAAGAAGAATTTTAAAAGTCCAAAACGAATGACGTCTCTATACTGAGGAAGGTAGAGAATTCTAAACCTATTGACAAGCAATGAGAGGATTGAAATCTGACCGTACATTAGGGTAGAAGGAATGCAAATGTTATGAGAAGAACGAAGGTTATAAGGAGCTGAATCAGAAATAAATTGAGGAATATTACATATGTGTTGTATGTTACCATTTTAATGCATTAGTCAATATAACAAGTTTTAATAAGGTTTTATTAGAAGGACATGAAGAGAAATGTATACGGAGGGCTTTTGCACTTTGCGTATTACGGTGGATGAACTTGCAGTCACACCAGTGACTCCCGCCCCGATCTAGAGGACAGACTACACCAGGACTCGAGCCCTTATCCCGAAAGACGTAGGATTACAACTCAAACGTGCCATTCGTTCAGATAGGGTCGTCCTATTAGAAGGACCTTGAATAGATTTTTGCCGTTTGTTTAAAGATGGCATTAGCAGTACTCTTTGCATAGAATTTCAAACGGTGACGTCAATGCAAGGAACTATATATATGACCTTGACTTTTAGTGCTGGGTTTTTCACTTTAATGTAAACAAGTTTTATTTATTGGTCATAAAAATGTCTTGTTTTTTGCCAGATAAAGTATATTTGCGGGTAATTTTGTTGCATGAAAAAGATAAAATTTGCAGCTAAGGCACTCAGAATTCATGTTAAGAATTAAAAGGGTAATTTTGTGTCAGATGCGGCATGCGGATATTGGTTTAAAGACTTCAACTGTAACGGTTTTGAACTTGGGACGCGTTCTGGCACACCGGAAAAGTTTAAAGGCAGAGGATGTGACAAATTCCTTTGTCAAAACCCACGTCAGACGATTCCATAACTTGATAGAACATCACAAATAGATAAGTCAACACTTTTAGAACGTTATAATGATCCAGAAGCAATGACTTAGGGGGCTATATGAGTTTGAAGGGGCTGATTTAAAAAAAATAAAGCAATATCTTGTTCAGCTTTTTTTTTAGGTTTTATACAATAACTTACAAGGAGTATTAAGAAAAACACGCAAAATTTCTGCCAACAAGGTAATAATTGTTCTAGGCGAATGCTCCGTGGCGAATACCCCCCCATAGAAAATACCCCTCCCCCCTGCAGAAAATACCCCGGGGAAAATGTCCCTCACCCCGGAAAATACCCTCGTGGAAAATGAGGCTTTCCAAATTTATAATTTTATTAGTTTTATTTTTTTAATTTCCGTAGGGGGAAGGAATTTTGGTACTTGTGTATTATGCGCCATTCACTTAAGTTTACGATGTGTAAAATCCGAGAACACACCATTTTTTTTCTAGTTTCTTCGTTACTTTAGAAATAAATTTGTGCTATAGATTTGCACATTAGGGGGGGGGGGGGTAAGAATAGCGGGTCTGCATGCAAAATGTGCTTGGTATAATTATTCTGCATATTAGGTAGATAGACAAATAAGTGTATTTTAAAGCCAAATATAAACATAGTAAATAACATAGATGAAAGGCATAAATTACGTAAACTTTGATCAGCGATCAAAAAGTTCGTGGTAAGGAACTGTAAGTAAGGAGCGACCTGACTCAAAAGTAACCGAAACTCTAAAAAATGGAATTTTGATACCAGTAGATACATCAAAAGAATCGGATCTTTGTGCTGATTTCAAATATATAAGTTTCGTCAAGTTTAGTCCTACCACAAATCACCATAAATACATGAATTGAACCCAAAACGAATAGAAATAAAAATAAAAAACCTATTCAAACTCAAAATAGCAACAATTAGCATGAGTAGGGCTGACAACCCCCACACCTCCTCAAGACCAGAAAGTAAATTGCACTTTACTGAAGACAAAATACATTTTAAATGTTTTCGCTTTTTTGACTTCAACAAATAAAGAAGTATTAAGACTGTAAGGAATAGATATCAGAATATTTATATAATAATAATAATAATTTATTTTTGACCCACTAACATTATAAAAAAGTGGAGTAACAAAAGAAAATAAAAGGAAAAGACATACTAAACAAAACTCATGCAAAACAAAATCAATATAAAGAACAACAAATGCAAATCAGAACAATCGCACAAGAGGATGAAAAGGACCCAACCGCTTGCATGCCTCATCTTTTAACTTGGTCCAACTTATCATATGACGTCAATATATCAGCTGCATTAAACATTCGAATAATCTTACGGTTTCTATACCAACGAGGCAAATACAAAAGATATTTACAATAACGGAGATATAAAACTCTAATATTCTGCATATCACGAGTATTAAAAAGTGGGCGCAAACCTGATAGAAAAAGAGTGGAACTGACACTACATGGTTATTTTTTTTTTTTTTTTTTTAATTTTTTGGGTTTTTTTTTTTAAGTGAAGTGCAAATTATTTTCTGGTCTGAAGAAGACATGGGTGTTGTCAGCCATACTCCTTTTACTTTTTGCTCGTTTTGACTTTGAATATGCTATCTAATGTAATTTCTGTTAGTTTCGGGTTTCATTTATTTGTTAATGGTGATTTTTGGTAGTTTTACACTTGGAAGATACAAAAAAAAACTCGTAGAATTTGTCAACGCTGTTGTCCGTAAAAACTTAAACAATTTAGAATGTGTTGGTTCCCAAAGCCAACTATCCTTTCAAAGGATAGCCAAACCTTCTTAAACTTTTGGTACCACATGTTTTAGCTTAATTTTGATGATTGTTTGCCTAATTTTTTTTCTTCTTCAATCTTTTTCTTTAATTTGGCACCCGTCACTGCCGAAAATTGCAGAAGTTCATAGGAAGTATTTTTGGTGGTGGGGGGGGGGGCATTTTCCAGGGGTTTAAACCCCCCCCCCCCCATTCTGTATATTCATTTATGTTATTTTACTGTATTCATGGCCGTATGTTTGGCTTTAAAATACACTTATTTATCTATCTATGTAATATGCAGAATAATTGTACAAAACACATTTTGTCTGCAGAACCGCTATGCTTACCCCCCCCCCCCTAATGAGCAAATCTATAGCTCAAATTTATTTCTAAAATAACGAAGAAACTAACAAAAAAACAGGTGTATTCTCGAATTTTACACAGCGTAAACTTGAGTGAGTGGCGCATAACACACAAGTGCCACAATTCCTTCCCCCTATGGAAATTAAAAAAATAAAACTCAAATAAAATTCTCAAATTTGGAAAGCCTTATTTTTCACCGGGGTATTTTCCGCGGGGGGGGGGGGGTATTCAACGGGGGGGGGAGAGTAAACGGAAGGTTTACAGAAGGTACATAAGCTGTCCCAGAAGCTTACTATGTATAAGTCTCGAGCAGGGCTGGTAGATTTTTTTCTTAGCAGGGCCCCTTCTATATTATATATATATATATATATATATATATATATATATATATATATATATATATATATATATATATATATATATATATATATATATATATATATATTATATATATATATATATATATATATATATATATATATATATATATATATATATATATATATATATATATATATATATATATATATATATATATATATATATATATATATATATATTATTCTCATGTAACCTTTAGCATAGCTGTTTGTGTCTCACAATATTTCTTCCAAAAGATCTGTTGGGTTACAATTGATCGAATAATTTAAAAGATGTGAAAGGTGCTCTTTAACATCTCCATTGGGGTCTAAAAACTGCACTTGGCCATATGAATATGGTTAAAAATTACCTTCTGTATGTCATGGTGTGCCGCTAAATTGATTTTGTGACAAATTTGTCCAGCTGTTTTGAAGCTTAAAACATTACGACTATTTTTGGCTCGATCATCGCTTACTTTAAATAAAGATCAAGCAAAACATGAGTTCTAATTTCGTCTTGGAACTCCATGTTTGGTACAGTAAGAGTTTTTGGAACTCTTTAGAGAGTAAGTTATGTCCTATAATAGGCCAGACAAATTCTTTGGATATTGTTGGTGCAGGAATTCAATTCGACTAAGCAGGCAGCATTCACCAAGTAGCTAATCTTTGTTGGCTACTTTTACTGCCAGATAATGGAGGACTCCGCAGTGAATACGTCCAGAGTTGAAGGGCCCCAATGACTTGTTAATACCACTTGCGTAGTCCACGGCATCTTTATAGGTTTTTACTGGGTTTTACGCCATAGCTAGCTGGTATCGAAGATTGTGATGGGACATAATATTTTTTTCTTCTGCACTTTCATTTATGACTTGTTCTGATTCTTGATGTCCTTTAACAGCACAGTTCTTTGTTCTTCACTGTCATTTTTGATACTTTTTGATACTCGCTTTAGCGCATCTGCAAACCATACAATTCTTGGTTCTTCCCTTTCATTTTTGACACGTTCTGTTGCTTGTAATTCTCGCTGCTGATTATCTTGTAACAGCGAATTTTTTGTTCTCGTGACCACACATTTCTTTGTTCTTCATTTTCATTTTTATTCGTTGTGATCCTCATTGTCATATCTTGTAACCGCAAACTTTGTTTGTTCTTCACTTTCATGTTTGTGTCGTTGGGATTCTTGCTGCCATTTATCTTTTAACTGCATATTTCTATGCTCTTCAATTTAGTTGACTTGTTCTAATTGTCGGTTTTGCTAATATTCTAACTACACATCTCTTTGATTTTTATTTTCGTTTACCATTGCTTCAGACATTTTTCAGTGTCTTTTGCCTTAGCTGCTTGGATTGGTCTTGTCACTTTTGATGGTCTAGGTTGTTTATTGTCACCCGCCGTACACTTACATTTTTCAGGTCGTTCTCTGTATCTTGTCTCATTTGATGGCCCAGTTTGTTCATTTTGAGCTTACGTTTTTGTCCCTTTTCTTCTTTTTTTGTGCTCATTTTGTGCTTACCTTAATTTACGTTTGTGTCCCCTAGATATTATCAAAATGCCTTTGAAACTTACATCAGCGAATATGGGCACGTGAATGTACAAAATTCCTAAATTTTTTTTCTGCAAATGCTCCTAAAACGGTTTTAAAATATATTTTCCTTGTGTCTTCACTTTTAATCAACATATTTAGTTGCTTAACTATGCTTAACTATTTAGTCTATCCCGAGTATTGTTGATATCAGATAGTTTTTTTTTTTTTCTATTGGTTTTAGCCTGGAAAATATTCTCTCTCTAGAAGCAACGCTCACTGGAATTGTTAAGAACATTCCATAATTTCGGAAAATCAATTGTTCACTTTGATGGCTGCACGGGGCCCCTTCAATCGCGGGGCCCGATTGGGCCCAATCGCTCTTTATCCGGCCATGGTTTCAAGAAAATTTAGAGCAGAATTAGCTAAAAAAAAACTGTTTAGGAAAGTTCCATTGTTCAGTCCTCTTCATTGTGACAACCCCTCAGCGCATTCTTCACGCGTTACACAAGAAGGTTTAAGTGAATCGATGGGAATTGTTGCGGGATCTAGCCCTGTTATATGTAGCCCTATTTGTGCTTTTTTGTCCTTAAAATTCAAAGAACAGTCGAAAGGGATCCATTGTAATAGCATTGATGAAGAAAAAGACACAGTATAAACACAGCTCATAAAGGGATCTCTAGATTTCTTTCAAAGGTCAAATAGATTGAAGCACCGCCTGTATTGCATCGACCTTGATAAAGGTTACGTTGAAAAGCTGTTATAGAAAAACGAATTGTAATAGAAGAATTAATAAAAAATAAAAGAAAACTCTGCGTATTTTTGAATGTCTCTTGTATATTTAATATAATATTAGCTCCCTGTAGCTTTTAATAAAAACAATGTAACACACAACAAATCGTTTTAATAGCAGTTTAATTATAGCATTTTAACGCATCGCTCATGTAATATATTCTAATCCAGCAACATTTTAATGCGTATATTTAAAGTAAAAACAATAAACCATTTATAATAATAATAAACAGTTAGATGATAAACAATTTCAACAATATAATAATAAACAAAATAGATAATAAACAATTTAATATGTAGTAAGTAGTTTAGTAACGGCGTTTTAGTGCTAATAAATTTTTAAACGGTCTAATCTCTAAATTTTCCCCAAATCCTTGAAATTTAGGATTGGCGGTAGAAAGGAATGTACTTAAAAAAAATTGCTCACGAAAATACATGAAAACTGTAGTTTTAGATTGAGAGAGTGCTTTGTAGTTTTTGATTTTTTAATGCTAAAATTAAAAAAAAAGATAAAATACCTGAAAGCCTCTTTTTTTGATAATATGCCAAATATTCATTATTTTGGGTGGCTACCAAATACTGTAAAAAAAAATCATTGGAAGATGCACGTATGTAAACAATAGCTCTTTGTATGACAAGAACGAGTTTTGTATTCATACAAGGGGCAAATGGGTCCATGTTTTCCATTTTTTCTACTTTATTTTGAGAGGTGAAAACGATCTTCTTTTCAATTTGCTCAGTTAATTCCAGAAATTCATTATTTACCCATTTTGTGCATATAAAATATATCTGCTCTTGTTAAAAATGACTTTGTTCTTCGTGGAAGCTACGAATAAATCCAGGTTCTATTTATTGGTATTAATTCTGATTACATTCAGTATTCGTATAGTTTTACAGTATTTTTGCAGTATCGTATTTTGTATTTTTGAGTTTCGTATTTTCATAAAATAGCTTTTTTGTCAGCATTGGCGCTTTCTTTATCGGCGTTGCCACTTTTGGTTGGCATTTCAAAGAAAAGACGCTCGACAACCG
Organism: Artemia sp. Qi Xiang Cuo; assembly: GCF_049724085.1. NCBI lineage: Eukaryota > Metazoa > Arthropoda > Branchiopoda > Anostraca > Artemiidae > Artemia > Artemia sp. Qi Xiang Cuo. The sequence continues at coordinate 86,121,666 of NC_142795.1, read as the reverse complement.
CAAAAATTAGCTTTCGCTGTAGTCTATTATAATTATATTTGTCTGTAATCTTCATATATTTTATAGGCTACTACTGCATGGACGGAGCATCAATATTACCTGTTCTTGCCCTTGGAATTAACCCTGGTCAATCGGTTCTTGATATGTGCAGCGCTCCAGGTGGAAAGATGTACGTCATGTTACAGACAATGCACCCCTCCCTAATTATCGCGAATGATGCAAGTACGACAAGGGTGAGACGAATACGTAATGTGCTGAAATCGTTTGTGGGTAATTTAGAAGAGAACCTTTCAACTAAAGTAATTACGTCCGCTATCAAAGCTGAACATTGGACAGAACTTGATACGTTTGATAAAGTATATATTTTTTGGTTTGCTTGTTAGTTTTACTTGGTTTTCTAATTTGTTATAGCGAGACACGGAATTAGTTTTGGGATTTAAAGTTAAAGAACCGTGGAATTTGTTAATTTCGAGTTACTCCTTAAGGAGTAATGTTTGTCTAATGACCCAGTCCCCTCTCATTAAGAAATTTACAAATCACAACTAGTTTATTCTCAGTATTTTCGATTCTCCCTTGGAAAATTTTATGACTTGACTTAACCTGACTTAAGGCTCCTGCCGAGGGTTCGAAGTAGAGAACAATGAGGCTCCAGGCTCCAGGTTGACCTATCGCTTGCCAGGCTCACAGCTTCTTTGACTGGGATGTGGGCTTGGGCGAGGAATTCATCGGCTTTGTCTCTCCACCTAGTGGGGGGGGGGGGGAGTCCTCGGGGTCGCTTCCATCAGTGTAGGGGAAATTTTGTGAGTGTGCACCTTTTAACTTTTGAAAGTTAAACTAAAGTATAAAGATCTTTGAGAGGGCAGCAGATTCCGTCATTTGAAATAAAATCGAACGGACACGAATTAGATATATAAAAAAAAAAAAAAAAATCTAGTGAAAGTAAACAATGGTATCGAAACTTGATATGAACAAAAATACCAATATATAAAGGGGTTGCAGTCCACCTCTAAAACTTTACTTTTAAAGCTAATTGCTTCTCTGTCCATTAAATGTGGTGACCAAGATATTGAACAACCTGTCCAGTTCAAATACTAGGAATTATCATCGAGAATGCTGGTTTGACAGTGAAAGAAGTACTCACCCGAATAGGACAGGTAAATGGCGTCTTCAGCAAACTATGTCAAGTATGGAGGTCTCAGAATTTTTCTCTGCCCCTAAAGTTGCGCTTTTTATGGCGCATGTAATACCAATAATGCTTTACGCAGCTGAAACATGGCAGATGAATGAAGAACAAGAGAGGAGAGCTCTGGCTTTTGAAAACTCGTGCCATCACAGAATATTGAAAACTGGTAACAGAACAAGACCAACAAGTCCATCCTTGAAATGACGACACAACCTCTTTTGACCGACATCATTGGAGTTTCAAGGTGGAGATATTCAGGATACAGCCTCCGTATGTATTACGATGGACTCCCAAAAGCTTTTTTACACTGACAACCACCAGGAAATCATAGCCGGGGAAGACACAGAAACACACAGCGCCAGAACGACTAGAGGGTTTTACGCAACCTGCACGTCTTGTTCAACCAGAAAGGGAAGGAAATTGCTGCAGCAGTAAACCTCAGGGAGGATTGGCAGCTCTTCTGTGATGCCCTGGGTGCCTCAGGATGCACAGGCGTAACTAAGGTCTAAGGCAGTGGATATTTTTAGATTTTTTAGATTTAGATATTTATTTCGAGAAATTACTGTCACAAGCCCTGAAGGGCCGAATTCGAATTTCGAAGTCCATAAAAAACAAACAAGCAAGAAAATCATAACAAAAGCACAACAACTAAAAAATTGGCAACCAATGCAAAAAAATAAAAATAAATAAATAATTAAATATCGGAATGCTCTATGATTCCTTTGTCACTTATATTAAAAACTGCAAAATGGCAACTAGTTAAAAAGATAAAAACTGATAAAACTGAAAAAATAAATAATATACACATTAACAAATGTTTAAAAAACAACATGAAAAGGGAAGGGAACAAAAAGAGTATAAAGAAAAACGAGCTGTTTCTTTTATTATATAAGAGAAAAGACAAAATTTATGTACAAATTAACCACTATTTATTATATCAGTAAAAAAAGGGATAAAAGATTTCTTATACCGCAAGGTAGTACAAAGAATGGGAGATAAGGTGGGGATAGGCTGGGACACAGTTCGTGGAGGACGATTTCTATCAAGTACATGGTAATCAGGGAAAAGGTTCGCAGTACGGGGGTTCAAAAGTGCCAACTTACCAAAACGGAGCACAAATTATTTCTTCGTCTCTCGAGGGTCTCTAGGTTTGAAATATTTAACAAATGCAAATATGGTATCATGCCCTCTTTAAAAATAATTCTTAGAGCTCTCTTTTGGACATTTTCAATTTTTTGTGTTGCTTCAATTGAGAGGCCAGGGTGCCACACAGGACAAGCATACTCTAATATGGGACGCACAAAAGAAATGTATACTTGTAGTAAATGTGATTGGGGGCAACTGAATTTATTTAAAAGTATAAGGAGGGAAAGCGAGGAGTTTGCTTGTCGTAGGATATTATTTATATGGGCATCCCATTTCAAATTAGAAGAAATTGTAATACCAAGGAGTTTAAGAGATGTGACAGAGGTTTCAGGAGGTATAGGAGCAAGAAAAAGGGGAGGGGATTTAAGGAAACTTACTGAGACTATTGCGGATTTAGAAGGGTTAACTGTCATGTCAAAGGAAGAGGCCTCACAGGCAATATCTTGGAGTATGCCCATTGGGTTGCTAAAGATGTTTTTATGAAATATCTCTAAAACTGTCAAGTCATCGACAAATTTCCATCTATTGTCATAAAGGGTTGAAAAGCTGTTACTAAGAGAAAAAAGGAGAGGGCCTAGAATAGTCCCCTGAGGAATGCCATCAAATATGGGGAGATGATCTGAGAAACAATTTAGATATTTAACTGCTTGAGATCTATTAGAGAGAAAAGAGGCAACGAGCTTAACAAGGAAAGTTTCAATGTGAAATTCATTTATATGTTTATCTATGAGTAAATTGTGGTTAATAGAAATTTAGATTAAGCCAAGTGTTAGGTTTTTCAAGTAATTTACCCATGGTATCTACAAGATGGATCAGGTAATGAGAGGTTGACGTGGATTTGAGATTACCAAAATGTCTAAGATCAATGAGGGGGAGGACTTTCATCTTAAGCCAGTCTGCGAGAAAACTTTCATACAATTTTGAAAAAATTGAGGTGAGGGTATTAGGACGAATGCCATCAAAGCCAGGCTTCCCATTTTTCTTTTTGATTGGGGTAATACAGCCTTGTTTCCAATATTGAGGGAACTGTCCAGATTCGGTAATTTCATTAAACAGGGTGGACAGGGGTTTTGAGAGGTAATCACTGAAAGCTTTAATCAGAGGAACAGGAACATCTAAAGGGCAAATGCTTGATCGTTTTAGTTTTTCAATTTTTTTTTACAACATCAACTGGAGAGATATGTGGGAGTGAAAAAGGATCAGGAATATCTGGAAATGCATAAGATAGTGGTGGGAGACTCTGGACAATAGCAGCCAGAAACTTATTGAGGTCATTAGCTGTGGTCTTTGGAGGTTCATTTATCTTAAAATTTAGTTGTTCTTGACTCTTGCCAGTAAGTTTTTTAATTTCAGAGTACCAGTTCTTTGGTTTATCATGGCACAAGTATTTAATTTTGTTTTTATAATAGGCTCGGGCAGCTTTTCTAATTTGACTTTTAATTCCTTTCTTAACTTATTTGCTTCAACTAAATTACCCCTCTTAAATAAGCTTATTTTCGTGCGGATTAATATTTTTATGTGATTATTTATGTAAGTTTTATCACTGGAGCATTTTCTGATTTTTTTTTCTGGGAAACATAATGAGTAGGAATCAATTAGTTTTTTTGTAAAAAATCAAAATTTTATCATCAAGGTTATTAGAATTATAAAGGTCTGACCAACTTTCACTGGTCAGCCATGAACCAAAAGAAAAAAGGCCTGTGTCACTGAGGGGACGGCAAACCCCAATGGAAGTAGTAAAGGAATGTTCAATGGCTGAGGAGGGAGAAAAAAGAAGACAATAGTGGTAACTGCCTCCTAGCGGTGGCAGTGCTTGCGGGGAGTTGTAATACTTACTCATGTTTGAACAAATAACATCCAGAAAGGTGTTACCTTTTGTTGTAGATATTTTAACCAGTTGTTTAATATTAAGAGAGGTGCAGATAGAGTCTATCCTCAGGTCATTTGCATCGCCAAGTAAGCAAATACCAGCGTTCGGATACTTTGATAACACAAAGTCAGCACTTATAAGAAATTGTTGTATAAATTTGCGTTTCTGGTCAATACTTTGGTTAGGAGAATGATAAAAGACGGCGGTTACAATTAAATTGAAAGGGCGGGGAAGTACTTTCGGTCTAAGGCTCAGCCATAGAATTTTATCGTAATCTGATAAGTTGGAGGTGGGGATGAGTTTTGGTTGGAGGTTATCTCGGACAAAAAATAATATACCACCCCCCTTTTTCCCGAGAGGGTGATCGGGAGGGCGAAGTTTTATAAAATGAGCATAATTGCTGACTTTTAGGAAGTCTGGGTTCTGGGACTAAACCTCTGTCACAGCAATAATATTAATTTTATGAATTTCAGAGATACCCTCGAGTTCGGTAATTTTGTCAAAATTCAGGCTCTCGGCATTGGTAAGTTCGAAAGTTGGAAATTTAAACCGATTTGGGTATTGGGATTTTTTTTCAATTCGGGAGGGAGTTATTTGGGGTTGAAGTTTATGAGAAGGATGCTGTGGGTAAGGGTGTGGTGTTGAGGCATTATTAAAAGGCGGTACTGGACCGGGCCTGAGAGAAAAGGAGGACAGCGAATAAATTATGGGAATTTTATTAAGTTGGGATGGAACTACAGTGGAATTCGTCTTACTATTTAAAGTTTTAGAAACTCTGCATGGATGTGTTACCTGTGGATCGTTCTGCCTGCTTACTCTTAAACCAGAGTCATACTGGTAGGGTAGCCAGTGGTCGGCAAAGTGTGGCCCCGGAGCCTTATGTGGCTCTTTGGTCACTAAAGTGTGACTCTGGCACAAATATCCACGGAAGGCGCAATAATATTTTCATTAAAAAAAAAAAAACTTGGTAAGAAAAAATTGCATCTTATTTTGATAAATTAAATTCTTCTATGAATTGAGAACATAATTTTTATGTTCTCAATAATTTTTTGTTGAAGTATAATTTTTGTTGAAGTTAAAAGATTTTAGAGAAAAGCAGATATTCTGAAAACAATTAAAGAGTTACCATTATCTTCCAAAACTATTAAAGATATAACTAATAAAACTGTTCGAATATAAACACACAGCATATCTAAGATCTGAAATTGTTTCGGCTTTATCAATAGCAGCTGACAAGTCTTGTGACATAAATGATACAGCACAAGTTTCACTTTTTGTAAGATTTATGTCTTATTCAGGCCATAAAGAAGAACTTTTAGGATTATTACTACTCAAAGATGAGAGCCGTGAAAAGATATCGCAAGTGCTGTAATTGAGTGTATGGATAAACATCATATTCCCTTCGATAAAATTGCGTCGATTTCAACTGATAGGGCCAAAGTTGACCGGCCTAAGAAAAAGGGTTTGTTGCTATTTCGGAAGAAAAAACTAATCACGAAATACGTGTTTATAGTTGTATCATTCATCAAGAAGCACGCAAACATTTCCGGAAGAAATATGTGAATTTATAGAATAAGTGATTACCATTATCAACTCCATTTTAGCTAAGACTCTTATTCATCGCCGATTCAAAGAATTTTTATTTGAAATGGAAAGTTAGCACGCTGAACTGCTGCTTCATAACAAGGTACGCTGGTTATCAAGAGGGGACGATTTAGAACGTTTCGCGTCCCTTTTTCCAAAAATTCACGGATTTCTCCTTGAGAAGGGCGTTCCCTATCCAGAATTAACACACGATCAGTAGATCCAAAACTTGTATGTGATGGTAGATGTTACGTCTCATCTAAATCAGCTTAATCGTGTTTCTTAAAATTCTTTAATTACGGTATTAAAACAAAGTTTTTGTGCCGTCTTCTCTTTTCAGAACAGTTATCCCCGTTATCCCCCCTGGGTTCACCCCTGTCCCTCTGTTTTCCCAAAGCTAGTATATCTGTAACATTAGAAATGCCTCTTGTAAAACGTGTAATGTCATAGTATTCAGAAAAAACATTCTATGATTTGATGCTGCATATGGTTTCTAGTTATTTCGCTCTTTTTTTTTATTTTTTTTTGCGATAATACGCCTATGTACACGATCAGTAGATCCAAAACTTCTGTGTGATGGTAGATGTTATGTCTCATCTAAATCAGCTTAATCTTAATTCTTAAAATTCTTAAAATTACGGTATTAAACAAAGTTTCTGTGCCGGCTTCTCTTTTCAAAACAGTTATCCCCGTTATCTTTTTTTTTCTTTTTTTTTGCGATAATACACCTATGTACACGATCAGTAGATCCAAAGCTTCTGTGTGATGGTAGATGTTACGTCTCATCTAAATCAGCTTAATCTTAATTCTTAAAATTCTTAAAACTACGGTATTAAACAAAGTTTCTCTGCCGGCTTCTCTTTTCAAAACAGTTATCCCCGTTATCCCCGCTGGGTTCACCCCTGTCTTTCCGTTTTCCCAAAGCTTGTATATCTGTAACATTAGAAATGCCTCCTGTAAAACGTTTAATATGATAGTATTCAGAAAAAATTCCATGATTTGATGCTACATATGATTTCTAGTTATTTCGCTCAATTTTTTTTTTCCTTTTTTTTAGCGATAATACGCCTATGTACACGATCAGTAGATCCATACCTTTAATGTGATGGTAGATGTTACGTCTCATCTAAATCAGCTTAATCGTAACTACCAGGGAAAGGAAAATTAATTTTTTCGATGTTACAAGAAGCAATACCATTCGAAAAAAAACTTATCGATTTTT